>NW_013674311.1:25139-28650 GCF_000517525.1 Limulus polyphemus | reverse complement strand
ATTACCCATTCAAGCCGTCTCCAGCCATTATTAGTCTCAAAGTGGGTTCCTAGTCACCGAATTTGTCCTATAACTTGTTCTTTCTTGTTTGAGCAGGTTCTTCTAAACTATTTTAGAATGAGAGCAAATCCAGTAGAAATAAGATGTTAAGTTTATTATGTTTTTAGATTCCTCTCGTACATTCGACAAAAGTCTAACCCACTTAATACTTCCCCCAAGTTTATAGTGTGAACCGGAGTGTTCTATTCTTTGTTAAAAGGAGATCTATAAAACGCGACCTATTACTCCAGACGATATAATAACTTTTAGCAGTTACTGCTTCATCGAGGCAAATAAGATTTCCGAACTGAATTACACTTTTATGTAAAAGATTTCTGTATAATTCTAGTCTGCTTAGTAAGATACTTTGCCCGTTAATAAACCAAACTGGGATTATATGCAAATGGACAAGATTATACTATTTAAAGCACACGTATGTTAATATGCTCATTAAATTAAGTTTATTTGTTTGTAAATAAGCACAAAGCTACACAATGTGCTATATGTGCTCTGCCCACCACGGCTATCGAAACCCGGATTCTAAATATACATTTAATCGTAGAAAAGTAATAAATTATGTAAATCATTTTAAGTATGTAGTATATATATCTAATCTATTCCATAGTTCTGGAGTTTCCTTATACGAGTTTCCTAAGGCTTTCCTTTCTAACATGGATGTAATTAACTGAGAATTTTGTGGCATACAATTACCCATATCAACACCTGATAATTGTTGATAGTAGTTCCCATTAAATCTAAAATAACTGTTTCTCAGCACCAAATTTAACATGTCTTTGTTTTGAATCGTTTATCCCGTTAAATCTAAGATATCTTTATGATCAAATTGGTCCCTTCATTAATAGAGCTGGAGGGATGCAACGACTCGACATCCAGGCTGAATAGTATAAGAGTGGCATTGAGTAAGTTACTAGTAGAATGGAGAGTTTTAAGAAAATCTTCTGCCTTTTAAGTGTGTAGGAACAAAATTCAAAATTATGAATTAGTTTATCTACAAGTCCAGGATTTTTCCATTAGCAAGTCGTAGGCGGACAAAAAATGACACCTTTGTCAGTTGGCAAGTATCTTGACCCCGTAATGGCGAAACGTTTGCTTAAATAAGACCAGTTAAGTTTTCTAATGTAATAGTTTGTTTTAATTTCTGTTTCGATATTTACTTGGTCTATAATCAATAGATAACGGTAACTAAATGAATCGTTGTTTACATTTAAATACTATTACATTATTTTCTTCCTTAGTTGCTAAATTCTCTAAATGTCTCGCATTCTTCTCGCTGTCCTTTTAGGACTAGAAAGTTGGAAATATTGTATAGAAGATCAAATTATTAGCAACCAGAAATATGATTTCAAAACTTAAAGTGGGACAAAAGTTCCGTTAGATACACTAAATGAAACTAATCCCAAACGGTTTCTTGTATTTATTCGGTCGGAGTCTCCTATTCCACTAAGTTTACTGTAGTTATAAACTATACTCGTAAATAGCAGTTAAAGAGGAAGAATGTGGCTTGTAATACGTGTAATAAATAAATAAATAAATATTTTATTTGCAGAGTTCAGTTTTAAATATTGTGGAGCAAGATCTTTACATCTATTTTACCTTCTTGAGCACTAAGTTAATACATTTTGATTTATTTTTCTTATAGTTATGAAGTTAAGGATGGTAAGTCATCCTGGAAGGAAATGTGTATGTTGGGGGTTGAGCTATATGTTTTCCACCCCTTTTCGAGAGTAGTATGCTCAATATCACTTTTTTTTTTTTATAGTTCTCAGCCGCAAACTACGTTAAGTAAATATTAAGAAGCCTAGTTTCATGATTCTCCTACAGAAATAACGAGATGATTTTTAAATTAATGAAATAAGTTATCTTTTATCAACAAATCAAATAATAGTTGCGGGTGGATCGCACCCATATCTTCACTAACCTTTGGCCAGCTGATCTAACAGGCATAAACCACTTACTTTTTTTTTTTTTTTTTTTTTTTTTTATTAAATATTTGAGATAGTAACAGGGCTTGAGAGAACATATTCTACATCAGAATTACAGAGGTTGGATACAGACGGTGATGATGCTAAGTTTACTTTCACGTTGTCTAGAGTGAATGGTGAATCTTTCTTGTAATTCGGAGTTGTTTTTATTCACGGTATGTGAACGAGTTTTATAGTTAGCTTCATTGTAGGTGTAAAGCATAGTTACTGAAGCACTGGCTCTGCATGTGTTAGAGTAGTTTTTAAGAGAAGCTTCTGTATGGTTAACAACGGTTCTTGTTGTATTGACGTAGATTCAACTGAGCGTGTCTTAAATTACAGTAATTTTTATGTAACGGTTTAATTTCTATAACTCCAGCTTACAAGGGAGAACACATGGACCAATAAGATTAGTTTATATTAAAGCCTTTATTGACTTTTGCTGGTGATACACTTTCTATTTAAAAGTGTTAAGCACGCACAATCATTTGACCATTGCATTATAGTGTATTGTGTTAGTGGGGTATTGTTATTTATATTGTTAAGTGTGAATCATTAAACATTTGTTTTCGTATAAATCTCTGTCAAGTCTTGTGTGATTCGTTGGAAATGTACACTGAAGTTCAAGATCTTACTCTGAGTTAGGAAACGTAACTTTTCTTCATTGCTGGTTATCCACAAAATACCACAGTTTCATTGACATAAGTTACAGGAACTGAGAGGCACTCAAAAAAATGGGCGAAATTAAGTCAGAAGAGGGCAAGCGCATCACCTCTACTAAGCTGATGAGGAGGAAATAATTGAGGATACTTGTTTGGCTAAGCACAATGAGACAGATAAGGAAATTCTGAATTTATGCCAACTAATAAGTACAGGTGGAGTTAACTAATTACAACAGCTAGAATGATGATTCGTTGAAATGTAAATGAGTGAAAGAAAGTAACATTCCTTAACTTCTGAACTGTCGGGGGCGATTTTCTAACAAAATGTATGTACTAAATTTTGTGATTACCATATGACTATCGGCAGCCCTAGGATATATGATATATTGTATGATATATTTACCACATTGTGAGATTTATACTTGATTATCAAAAGTTAGTGCGAGTTCTTTACTTTTCATAATACTGAACAGTTTCCCTCCAAGATAGATAGATATACACAGCGTGGTCATAAGTAAATATACACCACCATTTCAGAAAAAATGGAATTTTTCAGTCATATTCATATGGATTGATATATTTATAATTTAATTAATATCTAGTAGATCTTCCTTTCGCTTCGTGGAGTTCGTTGATCCTTTGGGGCATCGTGAGAATCATCTCGTCAATTTTAGATTGTGGGATTTTCGCTCACTCTTGCTTCAAAACTTGGAGTAGATCACTCTTCTTTTTTTTGTTGTTGTTGTTGTTGTTTCTTGACTTGCCGGTCGAGTATGGCCCAGAGGTTTTCGATGGGGTTCACGTCAGGAGATTGACTAGGCCAGGGCA
>NW_013674311.1:15604-24246 GCF_000517525.1 Limulus polyphemus | reverse complement strand
GTGTGTGTGTGTGTGGATCAATTAGTATCTCTTAATATCTAGTAACTAATGTTATTAGATTTAATGCATGGAATATTTATAATTTTCCGCACTAAGAATGCCTGTTAGGAATTCAAAAACTACGCTCGAAATCATTGCAGCCATTTCTGTCTGAGGAACTTGGCGACTTTCCAGAATATTTGTCATTCGACCTTTCGTGAAGATCACTCTCCTGATGTAACAGAGTGGCAGAATATTTATAGAGCAGACCCAAAAATAATCGCTAAATCCTCCTAGATATGTATAGCAGTAACAGCACGGATATTAATCCTGGGAGATGTCATCATTTTATGGTGAGATAAAGCAAATAATCCTTTCAGTGTTAAAGGGAACAGTAAAAAAGGGCACGAACCATATCATTATACATTTCAAGCAAACTCTTGCTTAGAATGAGTGGACACATGTTAAAATGCCTGATGTTATGTATAGCACTCGATGCTATTAAGTATGTGAATAAGAAGTGACTCGGACAAAGTTCTTAATGATATGCACTGAAGTTTTAACCTTACGAAAAGGTGAACAATCCTTGAGGATAAATCTAAAACTTGAAAATGGGGATCACAAGGAAACTTGACCATTTATGTGGTTGATTTAAGGAGATTACACTGAGAGATATCTTCTACTCTGATTCAAAAAGACTGTAATGAAATACTCGCCGACAAAATTATTGAAGAGTTACCAAACGAACCAATGTGACACCATCGGGTCCTGAGGAGCATCTCGTCTCTAATGTAGGCATTTTCAGAATCAATACATGGGACCACAAAATGGAGCAAACGAGGAAGTCGACAGCAGTCAGCTATAGTTGCTCACCAGTCTCAATCTCTTAATGGCCCAAAGTACCAAGTTGTAGCATGGTACAGATACTATAGTTCCCAAACAATCGGCAGAGGTTTTCCTGGCCTAAGTACCACATTCTTAAACCTAAATGTGCATGGGCGGAAGGAGCCCCTGTTTAAACTGTTGGGTACTTGATTAATGGGTGCAGGATAGTTGTTGTTGGGTTTCATGTACTAAAAGAACAAAACTTAGCTGCACTAAACAGTCTAGTAATAAGAGAAAAAAATCGAAGAATAAATATAAAAATTGTAGAAACTAAAATAGACCAACGTATCACAATTTTAGTTTCAAACAAAGTTTGAAAATTAGATAGGAGTAAAAATGCTGATTACCCACAAAAACTAAATCCAATTACAGTAAAATCAAAGAGAATTTAAACAATAGAAGTGCTGCATGAAACGGGCTAAATAATACAAAATATGAAGACTTATTTATAGAAATACTTACCAAAATATAAATATGGCATTTTTAAAAACTAGATTGTTGGACTAGTTGTTGGGGTTTCATAGTGCATAACCCCAAGACTATCTGCGTCAAATAGTCTAGTAATAAGAGGAAAATTTTTTTAGAAAAACAAAATAGATCAGAATATCCTGAGTTTATATTTGAAACGGAGTTTAAAAATTGAATGGAAGTATAAAGTGGTGATAGCCCACACAAACTAAAAACATGATCAATTTGGGCAGTGTCAATGATACTGTCCAATTTTAGGGGTAAGTCCCGAGATAAAATATGTTGGCCAGTCGTTTCTGAATATGCAAGAGAACGGGGGGGGGGGAAGAACTCTCAGTAAGCCATTCCATTGCCATTAAAGAGCTAAGTAAGTCAGTATATGTCATACAGTTAGTGTCGTCTTAACTTCTATATGATTCAAGGCGAGTGAAATTGTATACAACTCGGCCAGTGAACACAGAATCTGTAGAGAGTATCCTGTGAGCAATCACCGAGCTACAGCAAGCTATAGCCCTAAGAGTCGTCAGACATTGAATCTGTAAAAATGGGAACACAAGAATGGTTCAAAAGATGTTAAGTGAAGAGAAGATGATATTTCCAGTCAAGAGTATCGGTCATTTTCAGATGACTAAAAAAAAAAGTCATGGTGGGATGAGCTGATGATTGGACTCTGCAAAATCATTCAATATCAGACCCAATTCAATCGACTGTACTTTGATACGATGGTCGAATATAGGAATGACAAATAGTTGATTGTCTAACAGCATAGCCCACCGAGGTACGAAGATGCAACTGCAGGTGGAATGCTGTTGTGAGGATTGAAGTTTTGTATCATATAGCAAGGAAGGGTGCAAATGTTTGAGGTTAAGAGGAGATTCGAAGGATTCTGTGTACAAACTTCAAATTGGTGAAGTGTATAAAGCCCTTGAACAGAGCCAAAGCCTCTGATGTATAATGTACAACATCTTCAAGACAAAGTTTCTGGACGAACTGTAGATAAATTGTGTTCAGGACGACTTGTTTACACCAAAACTGCATAAAAACAGACTAACAAAATTTATGAAATTCCAGTATTAAAGAAGGCGGAAAACATGTTATTCAAAATATTGCAATATATTTATTCTCATTCATTTGTATACCAATGTGCGATGAATATTAGGATTATTTACGCACAAAAAGTGGTTTAGTTACTTTTGAACGTTTTGACTTCGTTTTGGTACTGTTCAATCGATTTCATTACATTTCTGTTTTATTTATGATATAAATGTAAAATTATTACTTGTTATACTCGTATCACTTACACCATGGCACTCATTAATATGTTTCTGTTGCCATGAACAAATACTTTCTGGAGTCAATTCAGAACTCTAGACCTGACCTACAGATAATACAGATCGTGGATAAATAAAGAGTCTCAATGGATCCTGTGAAAACCACTTTCATTTGAGACGGTACCAAACCCATGATAAGGTGAGAATGTTAAAGTTTTCTTGGGTACATATCATACTATTAATGTTTCATGGCCAACTTATCAAGATTGCTGCACCAGTGCAAGCTTTCATCAAAGCTATGTGCATTTCAGATGGACAGAAGAGTGTATACACCATAAATATACTAAAATACTAGATCACGCATTAATTGTGTAGTCTGCTTGAAGTTAGTCGTATTTGCATATTATTATTTTGGTATTATCAAACATTAACATATTGACTAACGTCACTGTGTATTTTCTATTCTTGCAAAATTTGAAGTTGTGAAAACTACAAATACTTTTTGTGAGCAAAAAACATTAAATAGGGAAAATATTTTGCAAGAAGGTTTTCAATATAATTTATGACAGGCTTTTAAAGATTTAAACTTTAATACATATATATATATATATATATTAAAGTCCTCTTTGTTTGTTGAATTATACATAAAGCTACTCAAGGGTTGTGAGTACTAGCTACCTATAATATAGAAGAACTAAACTAGAGGGATGGCAACTAGTCAATACCACCCATTGTCAACTATTGGGTTACTTTTTACCAATGAAAAGTGGGATTGATCATCACATTACAATGTTCCTATACAGCTAAAAGAGCGACCATGTTCGGTGACAGAACTCAAACCACTGACTCACAGAGTACTCATACCTCCAGGTCAAATGAGGCCTTATACTAAAGTCATTGAAAATATTAGTGTAAAAGATAATGGACATCTTCCAAGCTAAAATATCTAAAGATTAGAGTATGGAATTATTTCTATTTAATAGTTCGACATTGTCAAATAGAAACAATATTTTAATGAATATCATAGACTGTTGCCTAAGAATAAGTTTTTCTTAGCATTCAAGATGAGACTGTATATTATAAAATTAGGACAGATAGGGACAATATTAAACTTGGATCACAATCACGCAGTATCTTATAATCACAAATCTGAAACATCATGATTTAACTGATTTTAAGAGATTTTTATTCTCTGTTGCTCTCAAATGTCTCATACTGATAAGAGTATTTTGTATATCTTGAGGAGTTCTTTATTATTTTCTACCTCTAATTTCACACAAAAGCATCAGATATCTTTTGTTCCACATCAGATGCCACTTTGTTAATTTCTGAAAATAAGATATGTTCTCTGAAACGTTTTGTACATGATAAATATTATTGTTTCATATCAGATGCTTTATGAAATAGCGCAGCCAATGGTAATTCAATTTGTCAAGCATCTCATAGACTATTCTATAAATTAAATACATGTGAATTATTAGTGGAAAATGTGCACTGTGTGTGTGTATATATATATTTGTTGAACATAAAATTTAAAAACAATATCACTAAGCACAGTACTGCTTACTATGTAAGGATGGGCCAAGAAGAAAATGGCTGCCATGTTCAATCTATTACTCTATGATGCTTACAAACAACTGCTAAAGTTGAGTTATTGTCTTATTTGATCAGCTAATTGCTATTATCGGATGTTTCACAGCTTGTATAACAGTAATATTGTTCTGCTCTTCTACCACACGTATATTTGTGGGGAAATAATAGTAAAAGATACTACTACTTAGCAGTGAGTTCAGTTTATAAACATTTATTATTTCCATGGTTCATAAATAGTATTTTCATTTCTGGTCGCCAGATGGTTATTATATAACGAACGTTTGTGACTTTTCATAAACAATCATCTGCCAAAATACTTTTGGTGAAATTAAATATATAAAGAAAGAATAAACTAAATTAATATTCAAGGTATCAAGGAGATGCAACTGACATACTGTGTACATGTTGTTGATGTCTGAATATAAAGACACCATTTTCTTAATTACCAAAAAATACATAATATAGTGGTCTATTTCTCTTCAAATTTTCTGTGGGGCTGATACTGACAGCTGTGGGTGTATGTGTGTTATCATACATCATGGCCTAGAATCTCTGTGATGCCCTCCCTATTGATCAACATGACACTATCATGTGATGGAGTTGATTGTATGTACATGCAGTGAGTTGGGGTGAATTTGAATGGTGTAAGTTCTGTAAATATGTCCTTAACATTGATCCAGCACTCTGGGGTATTTTAATTTATGACGTATTTCTGTGAAGGTTTATTTTAGTGCATATGTTAAATTGATTAAGGGATATTTTAGTGTTGTTTTGTGTATTTTTGTCAGCTGTCCCCTCATAAAGAGGATACTATGTCATGATTAAGGGTTTTTTTGCTGTTTAACATTGGTTTTCAAGGGTTTTATTTTATTAGGGTGTTTTTAAGCTGTAGCATTGAAGGATTTGATGTTGTATTGTTTCATCCTAGATATATATAATGTTTTAAAAGGTGTTTTTCATTTTGTATGTTAACATGAATTTTCAGGAGAATTTTTTCCTTTGTTAGATTTATATGGTTAAAGTTTTATTTTCTAGTATGTATGTAATCATTATTCAATGGTTCTATCTCATATACTAGTAGCCTTTCTTTGTTCATGGGTATGTTTATTTTTAGTGTTGGCGCTATTTTAGCTATACTCTCTTGCAGTTGATAGGTAGCAGTGTTAAAAGTTTTCCTTTTTATTTGTTTAATAGTAAAAGCATTGTATGTTAGACTGTTCCTTCATCAAATAACACATTAACTTTCCCTGTTTTGAAAACATGAAAAATATGGGTTAGCTAGTTGACAATGATCCAGTTGCTCAGACATATAAAATGATTGTTCCTGCCAATAAATAAGATAAAGGTCAGGATTAGCTGCACCTTAAAGCTTGATACTAAGTGTACACAGATATTGTAAGTTAGGTGCATTTTGTGAGCAAATATTCCTTTATTTTTGTATTTTATTTTTATACATAAATCCTTGTTGGTCCATATAAAACAGAGGTATTGAAAGATGGAAGGGCTAGAAAAAGATTTTGAGGAGAGATAGGATATTTAAAACACTTTAAGGATAGTCAGGATTTTACACAGATATTTATAATTGTTATAATTTAAACTTACCAGTAGCTTGTATAGGATAAGTAGATTTGGCTTTATTTTAAACTCTCACTGTCACTTTGTGAAGTGAATGGTTTTGGAAGAATGGTAAAGTAATCTGATTTAGTTTAACTTTGGAAAAAGTTTATTATATTGTTTAAACTTGAACACGTACTTACTAGTGTTGTTTTCATTGTACTTAAATCTAAATATTACACGGGAGGAGGGACACATTGAATTAATAAGACCTCATTCAATAACGACTTCATGCGATCTTACCAGTCCAATGAGCACCCTTAACACCTGTCCTGAGTGTAGTTGTTTTTGTGATTGTATTGTAAGTGATGTGTATTCTTGTCAATAAACATTTTGTCTATTAACTTATCAGACTATTGTTTGTTGTTCTTCTTGATGACTCGATTGCAAAGTGGAAGATTTATAAACAAATAAATTTATAAATTCTGTTGTCCAATATCCGAATCTTCAGATAGCGGAATTGACTGACTGCTCTGCTGGTAAAACCATTTAACCAGGAACACTACAACACTACAAAATAATTTTGCCCAGAATTAGATATACACAACTGTTTAATTTTAGGGTATTATTGGGTATTATGATTTATATGGATTAAGTATAGTGTGAGTGTTAAATTTAGTTATTTTTAGAAGTGATAGATTATCGCAGGTTTGTAACATAACTGTGTACGAATCATAAGTTGTGTAACTCAATTGTTTTGTGATTTGATGTCATGTTACTCGAACCTTCTGAATAGTGGCGATTTTTAAAGTAAAATTATCGCAGAGTATATTGTAATAACAGAGTTGGGAAGAACAATTCATCTTTTGAATTGTGTTCTAAAGTAAGTGAACAAACGTGTGCACTATTGACGAAAAGAGACAATTATTCAAAGCTCTGGATACAAGTGTGACCAACAGTATAATGGACATTTGTATATAGGATCGACTTGTTGTAATATATATATATAATTTTAAAACGAGTGGACGGTGTGGTGTTTGTTTATTGTTGAAATCTATCGGCAACAAGTCATTGGCACCTACTGTAAAGAATCCGGCCCAAACATACATGGAAGACCTGCCACACAGAAATATTTTTATTTATTTATATCTTTGTTTCATGTCTATAACTCAGTTATACAATCAGAACTCATATTTTATTAGACAATAACGACTGAGTCTATAGTAATTTATATAATGCATTATTCAACCTTGTGATAACACAGAATTTTACCTCCATAGCAAACTATACTAAAATATACTGTACATTTAACAATAAACCCATTTTCAAAAGTATAATTAAGTAGCTAGAATATATACGTTAGATAAACTAAAAGCTGAGTGCTTCTAACTTCTTTATCTTTGCAGAACCATATAAAGATGTTCTACTCTGTTATTTTGTTATTCGTGACATAAAAATGTTTATATAGAGTTTGTTGCTTTACAATCAAAATATGAGGATATATATAAGAAAAACTACGAGAACAATAAGTTATACTGTAACCACATTTTTTTGTGTTTAACTCATCAGACAAAAATATATCATCTTTGCAGTTGAAATGAAATACTAACCAGGATATATTGTTAGGTAATCTGGTTACCATAAAGTTTAGAGAAGTATAATCTATGCATTTCTTTAATCTGATAAATTTATTTTTTCTCTATTATACTCTTTATCAATAAGATGGTTTTATAGTGTTTGAAACTCTGAAAATTTCAGTTTAATTAAACAGTGACATATTTTGTTAAATCTCATCAAAAGGTATTAATGATGATAGTTTTATCTTAGAAGTGGAAAATTTTTAATGAGTGTTGTATAATAAATTAAAATTTAGCTTAAAGCTAACGTTTAAATTAGGTTGTAGTTGTTGTGTTTGAAGAAAAGCACAAAGCTACACAATGGGCTATCTGTGCTCTGCCCACCACGGGTATCGAAACCCGGATCCTAGGGTTAGACTTACAAGTCCGCAGGCAGATGACATGTAGCACACTAAAAGTGAAAACGTTTCATATCGAATGATTAACAGTTAGGGGACACGTGAGAGAAAAAATGATATAGAAATCTAAGGTATGCAAAGGCTTTTTTTTAGTTCATAATGCAACTTTTGTTTGTATCCGAAATGAATGGCGGTGTGGTATTCTCAGCTAAAACTAATTTCTTCGCAAATATGTGACAGAATGCTTTAACAGCAGGAATGAGCAGGAAATTTGTGAAGTAACTGTGATTAACAACTTACCTGATTTTTTCTAGTGTATTAGATAACGAGACTGGACAAATGTCTAAAAAAATAAACAAAAACAATACTTATTAAACTAAAAAAAAAGAAAAGAAAAAGCAGTGTGCATACTTATTCAAGCAAGATCACAGTCGACAAATCTATCAGGTGATGTTTAGTTCTACAGTTTTCACTGATCTCTAGAGAACTAAACCACGATGATTGCAACTGATAAACTTGGTTTATTTGTCCAGTTGACATCATCACTCCATGAACCTTGTTCTCTAAAAGCATTTTCTGGCTGTATCTTACAGAGATCATCCATTCGGCTTGCAAAGGATATTACAGTCAGTGATTCTTTCAACACGGATATGCTATGCTACTACAATATCCCTTCTCAAGCCAACACTTAAAATTGAACTTAAAAACAATAAACGTTAAACTCCTGACATGGTTAAGGACCTCGTTAAATTTCCTTTCTTCACGCCACATGGACAACACAACCTTTCGAAATGAATTACAACTCAAATACAATAACACAATATTTATTTATAATTTTCAAATGAAAAACGATACAAAATACATTGTTAAAAGAACTTTAATAAAAAGCCAAAGACCATATCTTTTAACAATGAAAA
>NW_013674311.1:12850-15504 GCF_000517525.1 Limulus polyphemus | reverse complement strand
TTTGATCAAACAAAAGTAACCCAAGAGGCAACAGCATTTACCGAAAAAAGGCAGTTAGATGATAGATTAGAGAGTATTTTTAACCTCTTGGGTTACTTTTGTTTGATCAAAAAGGCGGTTAGTCAACAGCATTTACCGACAATGATAGATTAGAGAGTAAATGAAAGTAACCCGTTAATAAAGACTAAAATACCTTTTAACAATGAAAATAAATAAATGAAAATAGCATTTAAAAAGATAAGCAATGCGTAAGTACACGTATTCATGCAAATCCAACTAAAGAAACAAGAGAAAAGAAAGAAACAGAGAGATACCTGATTGACAAGAATTAAGCGTAAAGACAAAACCCTTTTAACAAAGACAATACGTCATAATTCAACATTAACAACGATTATTAGATGTTATCATTTCACTTTAGCGAAAATAAATTATATAATATGTAATAACATACATATCATGTAGAAATTAAAACATTCGATCAAAAGTCATTTTTTATCTTTCTTCAAATACAAGTGAAAATACAAAAATTAAATAATGAAATTACAAAACACCTTCCTACAATACAAATGAAAATATACAGATATACAAAAATAAAATGGAAGTTTTAGCTAATTTATTATCCACATGCATTCATTACATATTATACATACATAACAATCTTAAATATAAATAAATGAATTAGGAAAACAGTTTGAAAATACAAACACTATTAACAAACAACTAAGACACCCTAATCTTCCATGCACACTCACATCCTTGAAGAATGGAGACTCCCATAAAAATAAATAAATAAATATACACTAAAAACAAATGGCTAAGTACCTGGCTTCTATACACACACGTATGTATGTAAAAGACAACCTGCCCTGCTCCTGTCTTCTAAAGACTTGGATGCCCTTCGGGTCAACCTTAATGCCAGAAAGATTTTTTGGGGGGTTTGGGATGTAGTAATCCCACCAAAGATGCAAACAGATCTTATGTCTCCTCTTGATGATGGTGCTATACTCTAAGATGGAGCATGTTATCAGGCCCTGCTACTCCTTGGTATTGGGTGCCATCAAGAATTGTATAGACTTTGGTCGATGAACTGCTTGATGGCATTGCTCCTGTTGGGACGGAACTGAGTCCGACGATACCATGTAGAGAACCTTCCTAGAGTTTACAGCACCACCAGGAATAGTCATTGCAGGCAGTTCGACCCTTGTCGACCTCAGTGCCAACCTATTCACCAATTCGGCAAGTTCTAACAAACTATATATATCGACAAACAATGTGACTTCATCAGTGGTCTTACTAACGGTAAACGTTAGGTCAGCACTTTCTGTCTTCATGATGATTTTGGGCCCCTTGCTGTAGAGGATGTCTTGGGCATCTAATTCAAAAACAGTAACTTGAATACAGGAGCACTGAATCAGGCCAGGTCGTGTCAAAGTTCAAAGTGAGAGACTGGATGTTATTGGAACGAGACATTCAGTACTGAAATTCCAGTTTCAAATGCAAGGTTTACTCAATTCTAATTCGTCAAAGGTTCAGCCAAATGTGTCAGTTACAGGTGGTCGTAATGCACGATTGTGACCACGAACTATGACATCAAGTACTGGCAAAGCAACATCTTCAGACTTATGATGTACTGACATCAAAACTCCCTTGTAAAATGTGCCCAGAGAGTTTAAGAACCTCCTGATCTCAAGACTTCCCTGGATTAACTACCTTGTGTCTGTGCTACCTTTTGTTGTCCCTGCTGGATAAAGGGAACACACACTCCACTCAAATAGACCGTTGTGGTTTGGCATGGCCTAGTGGTTAGAGCGCTTGACTTTCGATCGCGGATAGCGGGTTCGAATCTCTGTCACCGAACATACTCGCCTTTTCAGCCATGGGAGCATTATAACATGACGGTCAATTCCACTGTTCGTTGGTAAGCGAGTAGTCCGAGAGATGGTAGTGGATCGTGTTGATTAGCTGTCTCTCACCACTAAATTAGGGACAGCTAGCGCAGATAGCTCTCGATTAACTTTACGCGAAATTCAAACCAAACCAAATAGTCCATTGTGTGGCTTTGAGCAAAATCAATAACACAATTCACGTTTTATCCGAAAAAGATTTTGCAACATTCGAGTATAAAAAGTAATACCCTTTTTGTACGTTATTTATAAATTTTGTTGACAAAAGATCCACCTTGCTGGACAGTCTGTGTTTTAACCCTTTGAAGAAATTAGATATCTCTTAAAAAAAAATATTCTTTAATCATTACCATTTTGTTCAAGTTGCGTCGTTGAAGTGTAATCTTTAATTTTATATAATTTCCGCTAACTTTGAAGTGAGATATATATCTATCGTATTCTGAATGTATGTTTTCCAGAGAAACTAATATAGAATTGCAAATATTCGTCTACTAATATTGTGATTAAGTTTGGTTTTAGCAACAAATAGTTGATTGATTTAAAGTGAATAATAATAAAATAAGCCATTCTACAGTCTGTTAAAATAGCTTTTTATTTGTTTTTTCGAAATGTATTTGTTAGTTTGTCTGGAAATTTTCGAGCAAAGCCACACCACTGGCTATTAGCGCATAATCGTCCTTATTCTTTAACTTTATTTTCATTGTTAAAAGGTATTTTACTCGTTATTAACGGGTTACTTTCATTTATTTA
>NW_013674311.1:8126-11926 GCF_000517525.1 Limulus polyphemus | reverse complement strand
AAGGAGGGTATTTTTTTTATTCTTATTAATCAATGTTTTTTAACGTTCTTCACTGATATGACATGTTTTCAAGAACGAATATTTTTTATAAATAAAAAGAAGTAGACGAAGATTGAATTCATTGCTTCGTGCCGCTAGCGCTAGGATTGGTATATATAGTAAAACTTTGGTAAGGATCCCCGGCCGTGGTCGCTATTGCACTTGACGTTCTACTTTTTAAAGCTGCTTCTCTTAGTGGCAAATGTTATATTGAAATCCATTTTATAACAGGATTTACATTTTTGGCAATCAAACTTTGCAAAAGTGTGAACTCTCAAATTTCCTCTTAACAGTCATACCACCAAGGAAAAGTGTAATTGTACCATTTTTTTCTTTTATTGTCAGGCAAAGAATGAGTACTAAAAATTTTGAAATGTTCTGAAAAAGTTCACGTAACTCTGGAATCAAAAGTAGGTAAAACCAGTGAATGAACATTTTCAGATCTGTCCTTGTACTAGAAATGTATAATATTCAGGATAAAGCAAACCACATGCCATTTGTAATTCTGAAGAACAGCAATAATCATGCAAATTTTACACAGTGAGCAAACTAAAAGAATACAGTAATTTTTCTTCTTTTATTTTGACTAGATAACTACCATTTTGTTTTTTAAACTGAGACGAATTACAAGTAAATAGAAACATTCTGTAAATAATTAAAAGTTCTAACGGTTCTCGTTACATGTGAAATAGTTCACATTATTATTCAGTTTAAAGAACGACAGGAAGAACATAAAAATCTATACTGTGTATCATAGAATGTTATGATTAATATTTAGTAACGTGAAATCTAAGTTATTCATGAAAATTACACAAATCTATACATACGATAATATATACTGTGTATAATAGAATGTTATGATTAATATGTAGTAACGTGAAATCTAAATTATTCATGAAAATTACACAAATCTATACATACGATAATATTATACTGTGTATAATAGAATGTTATGATTAATATTTAGTAACGTGAAATCTAAGTTATTCATGAAAATTACACAAATCTATACATACGATAATATATACTGTGTATAATAGAATGTTATGATTAATATGTAGTAACGTGAAATCTAAATTATTCATGAAAATTACACAAATCTATACATACGATAATATATACTGTGTATAATAGAATGTTATGATTAATATGTAGTAACGTGAAATCTAAGTTATTCATGAAAATTACACAAATGTATACATACGATAATATATACTGTGTATAATAGAATGTTATGATTAATATGTAGTAACGTGAAATCTAAGTTATTCATGAAAATTACACAAATGTATACATACGATAATATATACTGTGTATAATAGAATGTTATGATTAATATGTAGTAACGTGAAATCTAAGTTATTCATGAAAATTACACAAATCTATACATACGAAATTGGCATGGGATTGTTTGTTTCTGGCTCCCTCTCGGGATCCCGACCGTGCTGTATTTGAAATTGTGCTCATATCCCGACTCACGATCTAGTTGGACTAAACTTGCCATACATTCTCGAGTACCACGAGCGGGTGTCCTAACGAGTTTTGTTTTATTTTTTTCGGACCCTCCTTTGGGATAGCTATAGAAGTAATTACTGACAATGGAGGCGCTTGATTGGTACATTGCAGCATCTGTGCATTCTAAGGGGGCCTTCGAACCCCGCGTCGTATCATGTGTATTCTATTCTAATAGAAATATTTGATGATAAAATGGCTTTCGATTAATAATCTTCCCCTCGACAAAACACAACATAAATTTTCGTGACCTTAACAGAACATAGCATTTCAATCTCTATGTCTGTATCACGTCATATGTCTGACGTGTAGTGACCCTTATTATTACTTCTTGTTTGCGACTTGAACAGAAGACTAGCTGTTTTCTAGGGTTGAGATGATACAGTTTTCTTACACTTTTTCTGAACATTTAATGAAAGTTACTTGATGATTTTACATCACTGTATACAAACAATTCTTAGAATAAGTGCAATAAATGAAAAATGATTTATCTCTAAAACATCTTGACGAAATGCAGTGATATTATAGCTTAAATCACGGTTTAATTTCTTGAACGGGATAGGTGGCGTTGAAGTAGAAACGTGCATAATAAGAATATTGTCACCGATTGCAATTTGAAGAAAAGACTTAAAGTCACAAAGAGTGTTCAAAGGGTCCATCTTCATTATGTATCTTACAAAGTGGCCAAGACCTGTATTATTTCAATTACTAAACAAACCATTTCATTTGATCTTACAGTAGGAACACCACCTCCTTTATACTCCCACCCGTGACAATATCTATAGTTAAACACTTTTAAAACTGCAGTGCCACCTAGCCTAACACATTCCTCAAGACATTCCATTATAATCTCACAATTCGTCAAGCAGTTATGAATATAATCGGTTTGCATTTACTGCATTTACATTATGATCTCTTTCTAGTTTTGAGATACCCTAAAAATGTTTTGAACCTAGAATAAAAGCAGTTTAATAACCTTGAAACTGTAATGTAAACTTTAAAACTTCTTTGAGTTGGTGGTTCGATGAGACGTCACACTAAAACTACGAGAACTTCGGACTGGTGATTCTTAACTAACCGAGTACGGTAACTCAATGAAGGGTGTTATCTAGAACAGTGTTGTTGAAATTTAGGGTCACGGTATTTCACTTCTGGAATTTTGAACAATTCAGATGTACTTAAGGCTTACCGTATTTTTTAGTGTTTAAGACGAGACTTTTTCAAGGCTTGCTCGAGCCTCGAAGTATTGGCCACATTGACTTATCTAAGGCTTATATAGACGTCTAACATACTCAACATGGACGAAGTGCCATAAAATTTGATATTCCAATGAACAAAACTATAGAAAGTAACTGGATTCTTATTCTTCTCTGCTCTGTTATTACAATACAATCGGTGATAATTTCACGTCTGTTACACTGTTGGTTACCACATTTGTGTTCAGAGCTTTAAATAATTGTATCTTTTCCTCAAAGTCCACACGGGCTGGTTCAGTTACTTTAGAACACAATTAACAAGACAAATTATTTTATTACAATACAATCTGTGATAATTTCACTTTAGAAATCGCCACTATACGCTCTTTATGGCGTAACTCACAATTACACAGTATAGATCTATCTATTCTATCTTACTAACACTGTCTAACTAGCTCGAACTATATTTTATGGGTATTTATAGTCTGACCGAAGCCTAGAACATTCTACAAACTACGAGATATTATGATGCAATTATACTCAATCAAAACAACGAGAAAAACCTAGAAGATTCTAGTAAAATTATGTAATATTACAACAAGTGCCAATTCACAGAAATTGAACTACACAAGGTATGACTCGTACACATTTATGTAAACAAACCTGCGATAAACTATTGCTTCTAAAAAGAACTAAATTTTATATTCGCATCAAATTTAAGTTGAAACAGTCATGTATATTTAACAGTAATAAAATATATTAAAAATTTTAACTCGTTATATTTGTATTTCATATTATGTTTTTTTTTTTGGTTAATTTTAAAATGTTTGCACATTTTCCACAATATTTCTTCCGCTGGTGTACAGTATACAGCGGTACCAGCGGTGTACAGCGGTACCATATTAAATCTATTCTCTTCTACTTATATATGTATGAAGGTTGAAAAAAATCTGAAATTTAAACCATTCGACTTATACACCGAGAACTACGGTAATTGGGCTGAGATCACCTTACAATACAACTATAGTTATGATACGATTGTTTGTTTGTCTT
>NW_013674311.1:4443-8116 GCF_000517525.1 Limulus polyphemus | reverse complement strand
ACCTTAACCACCTGGCCATGCCGGGCCGGTTATGATACAATCTAATCAGTATTACAATTAAACTTGGCTGAAGACACGCTACTAGTTACTAGATGTCTTGGTACAAACTAGTTAGAGTCATAACAAAACTGATCTGTACTCATGGTAAAACTAACTCACCAAGAGTTATAATTATAAGTCAGCTGATGTCATATACAACTTACTTTGTGTTTTTGTATAACTAAAATTCAACCATAGTCTCAGCAGCGCCTGGTACAACCATGTTGTAATTAAGGCAAAACTTGGCTTAATATACAGTATAAAGCAGGTGAAATTAGTCCAGTCAAGCTTTAGTCACTGTATAATCCAGTTATCATGAACCGCGGTAGTGGTTTATAATAGGAATCGCCCATGTGTTCTTCTATATTATTTAATATTTTTCCGCCTACCTACAACACATTGCACATTGCACATAATTGCACATTGCATAAGGCAGTTTTAAGTGTATTTTACTACCTAGAATATAACAACAGTTGTATAACCGTTCACACCCTATCATTTTAATGTAGTCTGCAGTTTATATGGAGCATCATAATCTACTACACACATACGTATATAGCTGCCTGCAGACCGTGGATGTAATTTAATGACTTTTATGGCAGGCATGACACAAGTACCATAACGATTATTAAATTATTGTTGCAATTGTATTGTTGTCGCGTATAATTTGTTTATATATAAGGTCCCTACCCTTTCGGACACGACTCTGCTGACAGGATCGCGGTTTTTTACCACTGCATGATCAATTTCAACCATGTTACACAAACGTCTAGGCTGTCTCCTACAACAAAAATCTTTAAACAGTACTTTAAAAGATAGCACCAAGCTCAATTTCGAGCATCGGATCGGCAATCACGGTGGTGACTGATGTTAAGTTTTCAATGATAGTCAACATTGCATGATTGCGAAGTTTATAGATACTGCAGATAGAGTACTCATCTTTGAAGATGACTATAAGGAGTGACAAGAATCGTGCAAGCAGGAGATGGCGATTTTAGGCAAAAGTGAGGCAGAAATTCTATAGCTATATATTTTATTTAGAAAATATTTAGTTTCAGATAAAGTATACAGCAACGACAGCCCATCATAGTTTAGGGTCGTCACAGTGGAAGTGGGTCGTAGGAATGGCATGACCCAAACTTCATCAGAAATGGAGGAAGGCGGGTTCGAATCTCCGTCCCACCAAACATGCTCATCCTTTCAGCCATGAGAGCGTTATAATGTGATGGTCAATCCCACTATTCGTTGGTAAAAGAGTGGTCCAAGAGTTGGCGGTGGGTGGTGATGACTAGCTTTCTTTCCCCCAATCTTTCACTGCTAAATTAAGGATGGCTAACGCAGATAGTCTTCGTGTAGCTTTGCGCGAGATTGAAAACAAACAAACAAGGTATATTAATATCATCAATTCATATTGGCCAATTAACACGATTTTGACCCCTTAGTATGTGCAGAATGTCACTAAGAAGAAATCTGGCCAACTACACCAAAACCGTGACCAGCTTTACTATGGCCAGCAGATAGGAGGAAGAAGGAAATATAACAACTATAATAAATATTTAAAATGCTTATTTGTATACATATGTTATTATATTATGACACATTGTCTAATATTTGCGTTGAATATGTATATGTATGCATCTATACAACTTAAAGATTTCATATGGTTATCTATATATATATGGCTTTTCAACTTAAAAACTATAAAGCCTTCTTGTACATATATATACTAGCCAATATGCATTGCCTGTGCATACACGTATAAAACTCATGTCCATGCATCATTCCAGTATAGTTCAGTAATCCCTCAATTCCAGGGTATAAATATAGTAGCTATATACATTTTAGAAGCACATACATAACATGCAATATTTTGATCACCATGCAACATAGTGATCATACATGCAGTACCACTATTAATGATAACAGTGTGGAAATGACATCAGTAGCAATACTCATCCAATCTGCATGAAGCTAATCCAAAGGTTGTAATTGTTTTCCGAGTGAGCATCATACATCAACTAGGTATTTTATTAAAAAACTGCTTCAAATAGAAAAATATTGCTGTCATACAATGTCTATAATGGACATAAAAAATTAAAGAAACACGATTACTTAAAAATGGGAAATATATATCTTCAAAAAATTACAGAAACAAGATACTTAAAATGCAATCGCAAAAAAAGTCAACAAACAAGCTTAAGGTTTCAGGTATAGTGTTGACATTATTTCCTCAAGCTACAAGTCCCTATTTTGACTCCATATCTAAAAACTGTAGTATTTAGGAGAGTCATATTAAGGATTTGTAGATTGAGGAAATAATATCAATACAATGTCTCAAACCTTAAGCCTGTATTTTCACTTTAAGCCACCTACCTTGTTTCCGTATTTGTTTGAAGATCCCTATTCCTTCTTTTTAAATTAACAATTATTTAACACACTCCTCATGAGTTAATGTAACGTTCTTTAGTACCATTTTGCGGACGGCTTGAAAAACGTCAGTTAAGAAATGTCCAAAAAGGCGATTATCAGGTTTAACTAGTCAAGAGAAATAATTCTATGTATTTTTTTGAGTTTTTAAAACAAATGACGAAACTACAAGCGATTGAATGCATTACCAGAACAGTACCAACAGTACGAAACCTAGTAGTAAACAAAGATAAAGGACTTAACCAATAGTTTAATCATGATTGATGCTGTGCACTCTCCTATTGTTTTTTTATGCTTACTCTTCATTGAGAGACGAACGATTTAACCTTAGCATCAGTTAGATAAGTGAACATTTTCTTGTCGACCATATGAATGATGTTGAATTTTGCCAAAGCTGCTATAGGTGTAATTGTGAAGTCTGATTCGGCAACAGTGTTTACCAATGTGTTTCTAAAGGGATTCTGAACGCCCCTGTGAACAGTATGAATTGACCCATACTTTTTGTACTGTACTACTAAGGCAGTGACACGTTGACGAATCTCAGTATTGGCATACTCTATGCCAGGTAGGTTATAAGTTGAGCTTGAATATTAACCAAAATAATCACGAATACCAATAGCGTCACTGGCTTCGACTGGATTGGAGCTTTCTGTTTGCGGCTTCTATTTCATTTCCGAGAAACAGGAGCAGCACTTATATCAAGGCCATCCTGAGCTTCATCAGTGTCACTCGAAACCGGAGATTCAATTATACCATCATCAACATCATCCTGATATTTATTAGCATCGCTAAAATCCTGAAATTCAATTTCATTCTCATCAAAATATAAGTTAGTTTGGATTACCACAGCTCGATCTACAGAAAGAGGAATATCGCTAAACTATCACTCAGTGTGTCCTACAGGTTGTTTTGGCAGCACACGACTACTACCGTGTATCTTGATACAATAGTGTGAAGGAGTAAGGTGTAAACTGAGAATTTTGGAAGCTACATTTAAAAAAAAACTATAAACGTAATTAAATTTCTTAAAAACTTTTATTTTCCAACTCCTGTTTGTTATACAAAAATGAAATAATTTCAGTTGCGGTAAACATATTTATAGTGTTCACTACACTTACCAAAATTACTAACTTATTTTCCACTTTCAATATATAGGTATAGCCGCTACTTGGTTCGACCTGTATACAGTAGCAATTAATAATCTTAT
>NW_013674311.1:0-3547 GCF_000517525.1 Limulus polyphemus | reverse complement strand
TTAAAACTGTATTTTATAGTTTGACTTTATTCGCAATACTTTGTTTCCAACTTCTCATGTCACTCTTAAATAAAACTATACTCGTTTTTTACTAGTCTGCAAACCACCAATATAATAGTCTCTTCGCTGATACTCTTAATTCTGTGGTTCTGGATATGACTCAGCAATACTTTGCAAGAGAAAACTATGAACCAAATGACTTTTTTTACGATATGGATCATCCAGACTTGGAGAGAACTAAACCTTTTCTTCGTGGCTTTATTCCTGGGACCGGCTACAACAACAGAGAGGGTAAATGTAAAATTTTGTATAACAGGACTAAAGTTTTTAAATACTCTAATCAAAATAGTAATACATCACAGTCTATATAATCTTCGATATTTGCCCATAATTACAACGTCAGGTAACATCTTTCAAAATTCCTCATGACTTTTATTCTCGAATCCTTTTTTTCTCAACAGGGGGGGGGGGGACAGGAAAGTGCATCGCGCTGTCATTCAATCTACTTTTTTCTGTTAAAACAAATGCTACTTCACAATTGTATGACGTGTAAACTAACAAACGTCACTAATTAATTGGAACTGCAACCTATAGCATAAAAACGTTTAACAATAGACTTAACCTAAATAATTGGAACTACTCAATTAATATAGGTAATCTATCCTAAACGTCTGGTAAACTTCGAAATCATTTTGTAGTATCCCCGAAATGTAGCTCGTGGAAATGCTTCTCCTATCGTGCATTTGTGTTTTAACTTGTAAGTGATTTTATTTTTCTTCAATAACTTACTGAAATAAGATTTTCTCCAATTTTTATGTGCCAACAAAACTTCCTTCAAATTTGCAGAAGACTTGTATTTATAGAGAATGTAGAGTACATTTTGTATGCATTTACATGAGCAACAGTGAAATTGCTACCAAAACTATATAGCTAATATCAAAATAATTTGAAAGGGATTACATTATGAAAAATTAACGTACATGAATATTGACTTTTCTTAACCTGCTCGATTTGCAATCGACGAAGTCTATTGCTGCTCCTTCTTCCAGATCTTCTGTTGGAAAACATCTACGAGGAAAGGTTGACGACAGACGCCTCTACAAAACTGTGGCGATACGTTCGGTTTAATAACTCTGATTTTATACTGTCCGTTGGAAACGAGAAAGCTTTTCTGTGGCGAATTGGTTATTTAACAGATTGGATGAATTTTGAAACATCAACAGCTATGTTGTCGCACATAGCTGAAAATGGTAAATTTTTATATATATCTTTAAAACTATTAAAATAATCTGTGTAAACTAATCTATTAAATCGTGTGGCAAATGAATAATTTGTTTAAACTTAAACAAGTAATATTTAGTTTCCAGTCTCTACATTTAATATGTTATTGCTGTTCCTACGTATAGTTATACTACTGTAATGAAATCATTCTCTTGCTGTAATTACCGCCTTCAGTTGCTAATGAACTGCACATCGCACCAGTATAAACTATACTTAGTATAACGTTTTCTTCATCAAATAGAGCTTTCAATTTTAACCTTCACTTATTGAGGCTTTCTTTTAATTCTAGCCATTATCCTTGATTCTATATCTTTCGTTAAAACCTACGAACAGCTGCAAATCTTAGCAGTTGTCATTCTGGAGGCTTCCGAACATGCCGCTCGTTTAACTGTATACACGGTAGTGAACGGATACTCGAACCAGGTAGGTGGATTTCAAAACAATTAACTTCTGTTACTTCAAACATTAAGTACTTGCTGGTCAACATGACGTATACACTCGGCTTCAATAGACCTTTCACTTAATAAAACTAAACTTTAAATAATTGTCTTTGTACACTTTTTGGTACAGACAAAGCTACCTTCCTCTTGCACGGTGTAATAAAAGCCTGAAACCATAGGTAATTTGTAGCTTTAATTGATTGTCAGATACGTGAGTAATTATGGCGCTATAAAAACCACGAAGGTTGACTTAACCCTACTGCTAATCTAAACTTGGTTCGAATTACAAGTAGAGCACGTGAAACAACATGTTCTCTACAACTCCTTCAAGTGTCTGGTTCCAAACTTTATTGACATCTTTTAGTTTATTACCCCCAAACCGAGGAACTGCTAGTGCCAACACCCTTTGCATATTTGTGCGAAGATTTCAAACTTAATCTTATTAACTATTAAATGACTTTGTAAAATAAATTTTTTTCCATTCTCCTATTATATTACTGTAAATTACTATTTCCTAACATCTATTTTAAATTTGAATTTCTTAACTCTTACCCTTCTTTCAAAGATGTGAAACGTAAAGCAAAATCTAGCTCATTCTAAAATATATCTTAACTTTTTGCACTTCTAAGAAGAAAGCTTTACTTTGTTCTAGGCAATGCTATTGAACTTGGACGATATTCCGGTTAAAGTAGGTTACGTTTCATCACATTTCGATAGTTCTATTATCCTGCTCTACCATTCTTCATTTGGTTTCAACATTCAATATATTGAGGAAGGTAAGCTTATTAGTTCACGAATTATCTTACTTGTCCACATTGTATTTAGCAAATTAATATTGTTACTCTACCCATATCTTCAATCAAAACAACCAATTTTTAAAATAACTGACTTGTATCTGTAAGAGTTTGTAAGTTACTAGGTTTTACGAAAGTGATTGACAAAATCGCTACCGTTACCAAACAAACTTCATCACATATAAATTATACCTTCCGCTCTTCATTTCTAAAGGTATCGGATGCTGGAAGAACATAATCAAAATCTGGTTACTTAATCCACTAGACTTGGAAACTTTTGTTATAAACGGATTTGGTTACGTGGCTGTTACCAATTCATCTACATGCCTTCTATTGAAACTAGATTGGTTTCTACAATCCCATACAAAGTTAGAAACGTAAGTACCTTAACTGTATTTCCGTAAACTAGGAATTACCTACCTAAGAACCTAAACGTTCTTCTTAGATTTGTTTTCCTCGTAGAAGGGTCGTGAAGGTAATTTAATATCTTCCAACAAAATATTAATACTTTTTAGTTTATCTGGCATGAGGTTATTTAACTTTCTTTTAGATTGTATGTAGATCATATTCGTGATCTCCAGAGTTTTCGTATCGGCTTCGAACACTTCTTTGCTATTATCGCATCCTGGGAACAACACTTGCTTGTCTGGCGAAGTGAAAAATTTCATACCAAGCAAGTCTTGACGTTTCCAAACGCCATCCAGCTTCATACAGCTCCAGTGTCTTCATGCAGAGATGACATTGTTGCTCTATTACTCCAAGATACGATACCAAACTCCGTATCTTTACTAATGTGGCACAGTCAGGATGAGAAACTGATTATGGTACCTCCCCAGAGTAAGTAATCTCTTTTGATCTAAAAGTAGGTAACCGTATATCTGAAATTGAAAGAAATTTCGAGATTAATGGCTTCGTTTGAGTTAACTCGTTGTCATCGTTAATATTTTATACAGCCGCTAATATTTGTTCTTCCAATCGCTATTCTCAGTATTTCAGAACTTTCCTCAGGACATCCAGCTATTGCCTGGTAGC
>NW_013674310.1:27748-29710 GCF_000517525.1 Limulus polyphemus | reverse complement strand
ATCTACCCTTGAGGGGGTGATAAAGGAAAGCTAGTATCTGCTCTTGAGGGGGTGATAAAGGAAAGCTAGTATCTACCCTTGAGGGGGTGATAAAGGAAAGCTAGTATCTGCCCTTGAGGGGGTGATAAAGGAAAGCTAGTATCTGCCCCTGAGGGGGTGATAAAGGAAAGCTAGTATCTGATGATTATGAGATGGCTGGTTTATTACATTTTGATTTTCTTGGGTTTTTACTAACGAAGATTTAATCAGTATTCTACATCTTGGACAGTTGATAAATGGAAACAAGATGACTGCATTAATTCTTAGCTGGTTAAGAACAAACTGGGAAGTTTAAAAAATGATTAGTCTCCTGGGCCAGATAATATTTCTCCAAGAGTTTTGAAGGAGGTTAATGCTTGTATATGTCAGCCACTTGCTAGTATTTTTTGTCAGTCCTTGAAGAGTGAGCAGGTACCAGAGGATTGGAAGATAGCTAATGTAACTCCTCTTTTCAAGGGAGGTGATAATAATTGCCCCAGTAATTATAGACTCAGTAGTCTTACATCAGTTGTGGGAAAAGTTTTGGAAAGTCTGAAAAAATATGCTTTACAAAGTCATTTAACAAAGTTTAGAATTTTATTGGATAGTCAACATGGTTTCACTAACGGAAAATCTTGCCTTACAAATCTTTTGATATTCTTTGTAAAGGTTACTGCTTATGTAGATGAGGGTTAGAATGTAGATTTGGTGTATCTGGATTTTCAGAAGGCATTTAACAAGGTGCCACATACAAGGCTTTTAAAAGAAATTAGCTCTATAGGTGTGGGGGATAAGTTAACAAATTTAGATAGAAGAGTGGCTGGGTGGAAGAAAGCAGAGGGTTGTTACAAATGAAGTTCAGTCAAACTGGATTAATGTCATAAGTGGGGTACATCAGAGCTCAGTCTTAGGACCTTTGCTGTTTTTGATTTACATCAGTGACATAGATGAAGGAATGGTCAATAAATTACTTAAATTTGCAAATGATATTAAGGTCTTGGGTGTTGCCAGCCATGTAGAGAATGTTGTTGATTTACAAAAGGATTTAGATCAATTAGTGAGTTAGGTAAATAAATGGCAAATGGGTTTTGATTATAATAAATGCAAAATAATGCATGTGGGTTATCATAATTTGAACTATAAGTATAATTTCGATGAGAATAACCTTAACCTGAAAGAAAGGAATCTTGATATAATAGTTGAACAGTCTCTAAAGCCATCCAAGCAGTGTCCTATTGCTAGTGGTAGGGCAAATAGGATTTTAGGTTGTATCTACAGAAATACTGGAGTCTAAAGAGGTTATAATTTCATTGTACAGGTCACTGGTTAGGCCACATTTGGAATATTGTGTTCAGTCTTGAGTTCCTTACCCTAGGAAAGACGTTGAATTGTTGGAAAGAGTTAAGAGAATGATTACTAGAATGGTGCCTGAGATGGAGGGGTTGTCATTGGAGGAGAGGTTGGGATCTCTCAAATTGTTTTCTCTTGAAAAAATAAGAGTTATGGGGGATCTCATTGAAGTGTTTAAGATTGGAAAGGGAATTGATAGTGTTGATGGATCATCTTTTTTTCATACTTAACAGTGAGAATAGTAGGACTAAGGGACACATTTATATACTTTGGCAAGGTAGGAGTCATATTTAGCTCAGACAATTTTATTTTTCTAACAGGGTGGTTGGCCTTTAAAAATGGGTTGCCTTCGAATGTTGTGGAGGTAGTAAATGTAAGTGAGTTTTAGAGAAAGATTGATAAGTATATGAATGATAAGAACTGGCTTGAAGATTTTTTAAAAATTATTTATTAATAGTTTTAATTTAGATTAGAAGATGGATCAGCCGAGATGGACCAATAAGTCCCATGTTGTTCCAAAACGTTATGATATTGTTACGTATCTGGTCGTTTGTTAATTTCCGGTATAAATTATTTCCGAGAAACGTCAGATAT
>NW_013674310.1:23368-27536 GCF_000517525.1 Limulus polyphemus | reverse complement strand
CGGGCTTATATACTAAAAAAGAGGGCGTCCCGAACAAACTAGGAAAATCACGATCATTCGAGAAACTCCTGGCACACGCCACCAGCGCCAATGCACCAGCAGCGTCACGTGACTTCCGGTGTCGTAACAATATGTTTTGTTATAACGGAGTAGAATACAATTGATATTATTTATTGTGCATTTTATAACTTTGCAGTATTTTAAAATTTAGTTTACATTAAGAATAACTAAAATAAGCGATGTGAATTTTTCGTTTTATCAGTATATATCAAATGTGGTTAAATAATCAGTAGATTGTACATTCCGTGATGTTTGAAAATAGTACACATTAGCAAAAAATAACTGCGCCCCCTAATGGTTCACAGAGGCCCCAGTTTACTGACCAAACTTTTCCATTATCTAAAATTACTGCTATAGATACCTAACAAAGGTCAAAACCCGAAAAAAAACACCCGCCCATTTTTACCCGAGCATGTGCGCCAAGTTTGGTTCCGCTAGCTTGTGAGAGAGGGTATGAACTTAGTTTCAAACATAACGCCCCTAGAACATTAATTCTGAGGTCAAATTCAGATTCAGCGACCCTAAAACACATTTCTGTAGGTTCATCATCCTTATGGGTTCATTTTAGACCCAAATACCTCGATATCACATGCCAAGTTTGGTACTGCTAGTTCCAAAACATTGGGAGGAGTTCGAAAACAAACAATTCAAGAAACTCACACAAAAATTTTAATTTATGTAGAATTTCACTCTCAAATAGTATGTTTTGTATCTACACGGTTTTCAAATTTTTTTATGGTTATGTTTCGGAACTTTCTACATGCAGTTGAGGTCATGTATTAAGTTCAGCCTGAAGTGTAACTTTCTTTAGTAGGGGCGATCAGGAAAACTATATACTGTTTCATAGATTGTAGTATTGAATTCTCTTTATGTAGAAATAACCGCTAGCATGGCCTGGTGGTTAGGCGCTCGATTCGCAATTTGCAGGTGGCGGGTTCGAATCCCCGTCACCGAATATGTTCGCTCTTTCAGCCGTGAGGGCGTTATAATGTAATGGTCAATAACTTTGTTCGTTGGTAAAGAGTAGCCCAAGAGTTGGCGGTTGGTGTTGCTGACTAGCTGTCTTCCATCTATCTAGTCTATCACTGCTAAATTAGAGTCGGCTAGGTAGGTTTAGGAGATAGGTTGACTTATTGGATAGAAAACTGGTTGGATGGAAGATTTGTTTGTTTGTAATTATGCACAAAGCTACACAAAGGGCTATCTGTGCTCTGCCCACCACGGGTATCGAAACCCGGTTTCTAGCGTTATAAGTCCGCAGACATGCCGCTGTGCCACTGGGGGGCTGGATGGAAGAAAGAAGAGGGGTATTACAAATGGAGTTAATTGAAACTGGATTAATGTCACAAGTAGGGTACCTCAGGGTTGAGTCTTAGGACTCTTTTTAGATTTACATCAATGACATAGTTGAGGGAATAGTCAATAAATTATTCAAATTTGCTGATGTTATTAATGTTCCGTGTGTTTCTAGCTGTGATGCTGTGCTGCACAAGGATTTGGATTATTTGATGAGTTGGGCGAATAAATGGTAAATGGACTTTAATTTCATTAATTGTAAGGTAATGCATGTAGGATATCACAATTTAAATTATGAGTATAATTTTGCCTGGAATAACTTTAACAGTGTTATGAAAGAAAATGATCTTTGTGTTCTCGTTCATCAGCCTCTTAAGTTTACCTTAGAAATGACATTGAATTGTTGGAAAGGGTTCAGAGAAGAGCTATTAGGATGATGCCTGGAATAGAAAGGTTGTCATATGAGGATAGGTTAAGATCTTTGAAGTCGATTCCTCTTGAAAACAAAAGAGTCAGAAGAGATCTGATTGAGGTGTAAATTTAAGATTGTTAAGGAAATTAATAGTGTTGATGCATCATCTTTTTTTTCATATTTAATGATGAAAACAGAATTGCAAGAGTAGAAACACAAGTATAAATTTTGGCAAGGTAGAAGTCATCTTCAGCTAAGGCAGCTTTATTTTTTATAACAGAGTGGTTGGCCTTTGGAATGAGTTACCTTCAGATGTGGTAGAATTAATTTAAGTGAATTCAAGGTAAAGCTTGATAAATATTTGAATGATGAGGACTGGTTTTGAGAGTTTTATTTAATTATATAATTTAATACAGTGGCTGAGACAGTCTATATGGACCAATAGGTCTCTTGTTGTTCTTACAACATATGTATATAAGTATATCAAGAATGGGGAGAACACGGACTCTTAACGTCCGAAACCATGTGAAACAGCCGTCAGTGCAGCCAAGTCTCACGAGGAACACAAGCGGCTCTGTCCATCCTATATGGTAGGCCAAAGTCTCACGATGAACATAAGCGGCTCTGTCCATCCTATTTCGTAGGCCAAAGTCTCACGAGGAACATAAACGGCTCTGTCCATCCTATATAGTAGGCCAAAGTCTCACGAGGAACATAAACAGAACTGTCCATCCTATATAGTAGGCCAAAGTCTCACGAGGAACATAAACAGAACTGTCCATCCTATATAGTAGGCCAAAGTCTCACGAGGAACATAAACGGCTCTGTGCATCCTATATAGTAGGCCATATGAAAATAAACAGCCAATCACTCTTAAGGTTTTAAAAATTACAATTTATTTGAAAACTTGTATTTGGTATCTCTCTTTTTTTGGCCCCCTGGTGTAAAGAAATAGATAGAACTAAATGTTTTGGGGATGGCAAGTACTTGACCTGAGGTAGAGGTTATACTTTTTATTGACATCTTACACTGTATTCTGTATTTTGACGATAAGTTGAAGTTACTGTGTTGTTAGGTATTTCATTAGCCACTATCACAGGTCTGATTAAAATCTGGATCTGTTGCTACTTCTGGTTGAAGTTTGAGATCTGTAATAAATATATTGTTATGTCTCTGTTCGTTTGTTAATTTCCCGTAAAATTTCTTCCCGAAATACTTCAGCGATACAAGTCCTTTCTTAAATAAAACTAGTTTATTCTGTCTCAATACAACTTTGCAATACACAGAATTTCCACAGTCAGTTTAATTTAAACACACGCTATAATTTACAACGATTCACGCACGTTACTTACGACTTGACTCGATTATCTCTCTCTATCTCTTCAATCTGCAATTATTCTCGTTCCGATCCATTGCCTGGCGCACTTATATACAAGAATAGAGGGCGCGTAGAAAAGACTAGAGTTGCCATGATCCTTCTAGAATCTCATAACGTGTTACTAGCGTCACGTGACTTCCGCTGTCGTAACAATATTTTTGTCCCATTGTTAAAAACTTTCGAACATTTCTTTAGCCAAATGCTTAACCAATATGTAGACATTTTGTATCTTGTGTACAGATAAAGATGATGTTACTTTTTAATAATATGTAGTTAGCGAAAAGTTAATATCGTACTACTAACGGCTCAGTCTTGTTCTCAACTTCGCTCTTTTACCTTCCACGTGTAGCGCAAACATATGTGTTTCAAAGCCTGTTTTTATTTTCTTCTCTCGCGTTGCGTCAATATGAATCATACATAAATTTTAAAAACTACATCGCAGTATGATGCTGACGTAACAGAATTTTGGGAATTCTCCCTGCTTAGAGGTTCTCAAATATTTTATTTTCCTCTCCAAAAATCAGGTCTAGGTGGTTTTATTTATTTTGCGTATGGCTAAACAACAGTTTCGATAGAAGCTTCATTTTGGATTGTAACTGTTTCTCATATTCCATATAACGCTAAAATTCGGAGCTCGATCTTCACTGTGGACACAGCGCAGAAAGTTCATTGTGCAGCTTTGCGCTAAAATAAACAAGCGTACATAATTTATCGTTTCAATAAACTCTTTATTCGTTAAATCTCTGAAACACTTGTGTTCATCTTTATAATGAAATTATAATAAATATAACAAAAAAGTGAATTACCGGTGTCCACATATTACAACGTGTTCAGAAATTTTATGTTTCTGCTTATTAGAACAGCTAGTGTAAAGAAATGACCAAATTAACTTAGTGAAATCACTCAAATTCTAACAGTAGGATAAACCGCTATAGTAATGACATTTTAAAACATTTCTCTGTCACTAGAGACCTCCCCCCCAAAAAAAAAGTCGTGGACCTACACTAATTTAATTCATAAGT
>NW_013674310.1:13757-22331 GCF_000517525.1 Limulus polyphemus | reverse complement strand
ACGGTAGGCAGAGCATACATGGCCCATGGTGCAAGGACTGGGTTTTGTAACTGTATCAGTTTTATACATGTATACACATTAAATGCACATTGGCTAGTATTTATATCTTTATATATATATATATATATACATATACATGCAGGCTTTATAGTTTTGTATTAAGTTGTAAAGCCGTATACATATATATAGCCGTATAAATTTTCCAAGTTGTATAGATGCATGCATATATATTCAATGTACAGTGTGTTATAATATAATAAGATATGTATACACATAAGTATTTTTGATATTTCTTATAGCTGTCATGTTTCCCCCTCCTTCTTCCTCCTCTCCGCTGGTCATAGTAAGGCCGGTTATGGTTTTGCTGCAGCTAGCCAGATTTCCTCTTACAGTGACATTCTGCATACTATACAAGGCCTAAAATATGATGATTAACAATTATGAGTTGATTATATTAATACACTCCCCCCCCCTCTATTTTTGGGTCATGACACTTCTACGATCCTCTTCCACTGTGACAACCCTAAACTCTGGTTGGTTGTCGTTGCTGCATACTTTAAGTAAAATATATAGCTACAAAATGTCTGTCTCAATTTTGCCTAAAATCGTCATCTCCTACGTTCACGATTCTTGCCATTCGTTCCAGTCAGCTTCAAGGATGGCTACTCTATCTGCAGTGTATATAAAATTCGCAATTACCCAGTGTTGGCTATAATTCAACACTTACCATCAGTCATTACTGTGAATGCCGACCCAGTGCTCGAAACTGAGCTTCGTGCTATCTTTTAAACTACAGCTTAAAGATTTCTGTTGTGAGAGACAACCTAGACGTTTGTATAACGTTTTTGTAACATGGCCGAAATCGTTCACGCAGTGCTAAAAACAAACAAACTGTGATCCTGTCAGCAGTGTCGTGTCTGAAAGGGCAGGAATCCTATATATAAACAAATGATACACGACACCAATACAGTTGCAACAATAAGTTAATAATTGCTATGGTACATGTGTCATGTCTGCCATATAAAAATTAAATTACATCCACGGCCTGCACGCAGCTATATAAGTATGCATATATTAGATTATGAGGCTCCATATAAACCACAGACTACATGAAAATGATAGGGTGTCAACGGTTAAACAGTCGTTGTTATTTGCTAGGTAGTCAAATAAACTTAAAAACTACCCCACACAATGCGAAATGATGCGTTTAGTAATGTTGCCCAGGTATTATTACAATACTCACAGCTATTTTTTAATGTAGGCTGGTGGTTATTTGTTTGTTATGAATTTTGTGCAAAGCTACACGAGGGCTATCTGCTCTAGCCGTCCCTAATTTAGCAGTGTAAGACTAGAGGGAAGACAGATAGTCATCACCACCCACCGCCAACTCTTGGGTTACTCCTTTACCAACGAATAGTGGGATTGACCGTCACATTATAACCACCCCACGGCTGAAAGGGCGAGCATGTTTGGTGTGACAGGGATTCGAACCCGCGACCCGCAGATTGCGAGTCAAGTGCCCTAAGTACCTGGCCATGCCGGGCCGACGCTCGTGGAACAATATCTATATAAATATAATAGTACTGTTTGTTGTTTGTTGTATCTCCATGTAACTGCTCCGCAGGGTGTGGATGAACCTTCACCAAAATTGGTATGGAGTTTTATTAGGTTGATGCAAGGGTACATACAAATTTTCAGTTTTGCATTTTGCGTTTTGCAGTTTTTATAGGCGTTTTTGCGTTTTTTACCACTACTTCACCCCCTGTAGATGGACCTTCACCAAATTTGTCATGAAGGATTGTTAGGTCCATAAGGAGAAACATGCAAAGTTACAGTTTCACATTTCATGTTTTGCAGTTGTTATGGGCATTTATGAGCAACTTTTCATGTCCTAAGATAACCTTTCATTAATCATTGATATATATAACTTCCGTCTTGGGGACGGGTACTCCAGCTAGTTAAATAATAATAAAGAAGAACAAATGAGCGATCTCTTTTATGAACTACTACTGTAGTTCATGAAGTCCTTAAATGGATTGTAAGTAAGGTATTTTATTTATTTCAATCTACTTTTCTGATATTTCAACTAAACTATGCTTTTCTTCTTATCCTATTCGTGGCCTACTGGTTAACATGTTTGATTTTGAATCCGAGGATTTATGGTTCGTGATCCGTTGCAGCAAAATCAACAACAACAACAACAAAAAGATACACTATCGGACCGAGGGTGCGCTACACCAATAATTATTGTCAATGCTAGTATTGTATCAGACAAGAGTATCTCTAGAATTGGTTAACTAGTAGCCACCTTTATAGTCTATCAGTTCAAGCTTAGGGGCAACAACGTGTAATAGCTATTCTGGAACAAACAAACTTACCAAGTATGCTTGAACAGAGAGAGCAGAAGAAATAGGCTTTCTCGTTACAAGTGTAGAAGTTACACTGACCTTCAACATCTGGAGAAAATAACTGTACGTGTATACTTGTGCACGTTTTTACACACGTAGACGTAACAAACCAGGACATAGTGATCACAAATACTTAAAACACCTTAAGCATAGCGTTAATTTTTTGTCTATAAAGTAGCAGATTGTTACCCGCCAATTTGTCAACACTGTGGTTTAGGGTTATTTTTTTAGAACTTCTATTATTTTATCATTAACCACGATAGTGGTTCACAATAGGGATCGCACAGTAATTTGCTCAAAACTCTAATACAACATTCGGGCAAAACCCATTTTAAAAAAAGCAAACATATTCTCGAAACAACTTTCAAAAGTTTTCTTTTCAGACCATCCAAATACTGATAATAAGCAAAATATGTGCTTTCACGATTGTTAGACAAAATTAAAATTTACCCATTTGTTTATATTATTATCATTCATATTATTGTTTTAGAAGACTACAGCAAAATCGGCTGGGGATTTTGCACCAAAACCTAGAAAGATATGCTATATGAAATGCTACGAATGTCCATGAACTATTTAAAAGTTGATTATTTTTCAATGAAAGTTGACTAATGTGGTTATAAATACAAAATAGATGCGATGCTGTTATGAGCGGTTGCCTTTGTACTCGACGCTTGTTAAACAAGATGGCACCCTAAATTACACCAATATATGTATAAAACATATTTATAAGAGGTAAAAAACAGCCTTAGATACAACCAAAGTGATCCAGATCCCCCTCCCCCCCCAATATAGCACCGCCACTTATTTAATTTTTCCTCCAAAAATAACATTTTCCTTGGAGTCGTAGAAGGCTTAGGAAGTTTGATGTATTAATGGGCCAGAATCTTTCCACGTTAATATATGTAAATATAGCATGTGATATTTTGCAATTATTATAACTTCAGCCAATTCTACAACAAGTTTAATTTTGTTTCTTCTGAGCTTTTTGTTTTGTTATCAAGTGGTATATTTGCCATCTACGTGCTGTGGCTGTTTAAAATAATACTAGGTTACTTAAACTGTTGACATATGTAAAGTCCTCCGGTGGGACAGTGATAAGTCTACGGATTTACAGCGTTAAAATCAGGGTTCGATTTCCCTCGATGGACAGAGCAGAAAGCCCGAAGTGGCTTTGCTATAAAACCCACACACACACTTTATGTGACATATTAACTTGTATGCTACTATCTTCTTCAAAAGCCTAAAAATAGTATTTGAAATATTTATCTACTTCTCTTAATATCACCTATATTTATCTTTTGCTGAGTATCTTTTAGGCGAAAATATTGGCAGTTGAGTGTGACTGAACAATGTTTTGGCCTGCTCTAGTTAGCCAATCCTAGACAGGTTATGTAAAGATTCCCATGGCAACAGAAGGGCACGTGCAGGACAAGTGGAATTGGCGTAACATAGCGCTATCGGATCATGTTAGCTGTAATAAAATAATAATGTACATCTAGCACCAGCTGCGAATGTCTGGAATTGCAAAAGTATGTCGTCATTATTTTATTTTTACAACGTGAAAGCCCTTCTGTCTGCTAGCTAGTGTAATCTGTGCCTGTTGGGCGAAGATCTGTTTTAACGTTGATTTTTAACAAAAGTACTTCTTGTCGCTTTTGTTTTGTATTTTGATCATTGTTTGTTACAAAAACAATAGTGTTTGTTAAAGAGAAGTTATTGTAAACCCCCCTTTTGTATAAGTAACTGAGATACCTCTATGGTACAGATAAATTGAAATCTAAAAAGGAAAAAAAAAAGCTTATTCCGCAAACAAATAGTAAATGATAAAACAGATGTTTTTAATTTTCACAACGTTTTTCTTTAGTCTAAAATCACAAGAAAAAACACACCAAAAAACGTGTGTTGCAACCAGAAACGTTGTGACTACTACAAACATTTGTTTGTCATTTACCATTAATTGTTTGTGGTATATTTTATTTTGTTCTGGTTCATTATATGTTTGAAACAATGGCTCATAACACGATATAGTATTCTTTTTGACAGGTTGACTTGTTAATTTCATTAATGCATAGGCATTACCGCAAACCTCGTTTTATCAAAATGTCAATATAGTTATACAGTTATTGAAGCCTTTGAACATAGCATCAGAACACATATCCGTAATCTTAAATCCCAAGAGACAGTTAAAGTATCTTGAGAACACTTTTACACATAAAGATTATTCGAAGCAAATAGGCCCCCTGGTGGGACAATGGTAAATCTACGTATATATAACGCTAAAGTCCGGGGTTCGATTCCATGCGATAGACATAGCAGATAACCTAATGTGTCTTTGTTCTAAAACAAACAAACACACTAAAACCAAATCGAAACAAACAGGACAATGTAAACGTTGTACGGCCAATAAGCCTCTCTTGGAGGTAAACCATCAGCTGAAAGGTATGTGATGGCGGAATGAATACGTTTCTTAATTAGATAATAAATCTCAAATTACTGAAGAAAATTAAATATAAATCACGAATCAAATGGTAAATAATATTGAGTGCATGTTATAAACGATGTGTCGCCAAAGTTTCTTCATTTCTGAACCCCAGCATCTAGTCCTCCTTCCCACCTCCCCAGTGGCTCAGCGGTAAGTCTGAAGGCTTAAAAGCTCATAATCGGATGAAACCTCAATACTTATATTGTATGATTAGAAAATTTAATAACGCTTGATAATACTACTGGTGGAAGTTTCTTTGTCTCAGAGATAAAAGCATATGTGTAGATAGATAAGTATGAACAGTATTATAGAAATTATCTTTAAAAATATAATCATTTTTCCACAGATTCTTAGAGCTTGTAGCATTCTAAAGATTCTATTTACTCTTTTTACTATTATTAATCGAATTACGTTGCCAAGCAAAATAAGTTGAATGTCTAATGTTATGTTACGTGTTTTAAAGCTATTCAGGGGGACAGTCTACGTAAGAAACAAACACTTGAAGACAGACTTCCCGTCATAGACGAGGAAGGAAACGGCGATCCTGGGTACGAATTTGTCTTCGCAGATAACTTGAAAGGTTTCCTGACGGATGAAAAGAACGAAGAACATTTTGAAGATAGTGACAGTACATCTGAAGATGATTATGAAGACAGTTATGACTACCTAGATAATGGAACTGATGATGTCGATGAAGCGGTTGGTTTGAGAGACCGTTAAGAACTTTGGTGTTTTTTTTTTTAATTGAAAAGGAAACATAAATATTATTATATATATATTTATCTTATGTTTGATTGTTCGTTTCAGATGTTAGCGCAAAAGTATGGTTAAGTGCCAGAGCAGTGATTCTGATGATTCAGGATTTGCGTCCCGTTGCCCCCAAAAAATTGCTCCCCTCCACTTTGGAGCTGTGGATGCGTTATAAGAGTGAAAGACGAGTCACTTAAGAGGTTCATGGTTCGCGTCTCCTTGTCACATAAAATGTGTTTTCACTTTGGGGGGCATGGGGTATTATAAACTCACACTATTCGATCAGACAAAGGTAGCCCAAGAGTTGGTGGAGGGTGCTGCTTACTACTTTCCCTGTAAGTTATCAGTTCAAAAATTAATAAGGCTATGAGTACATAATCCCTTGTTTTGTGTAGCTTTGCGAGAAAATTTCTACAAGAATCTTGTTCACTCGGAAACGCCACCTTCTGTGAAATAGAACTTGGCTGTGCTGAGAAAAAATGTACTTATGCTTAATAAAACAAAACAAAAAACTGTTAATCATTCTCATAGTGAGATGTATAGCTTTCTTTGTTTGTTATTAAGCACAAAGATACACAATTCCCAGTATAGTTCAGTAGTCCCTCCAATCCAGTGTTTACAAAATCCTTCTGTTTACATTTCCTCCATATCGAAACGGAAACCCTTATTTCAAATAGACTCCACGTTTTTAATAAGTTAACCGTAGCAACAAAATATATATAATAATCTCAAACAAAAGGTTGTGAAAGTAAAAACCTGTTGTGTCATCGAGGTCACGTGACTGGTGTGGCGCCACCTATTTTCTAGAACTATCCTGTACCTTGGCGAATGCTCTAGTATTTACTAGATATAGGGTAGTCTGGTATATAAAAGAGGGTGACAACGTGACGAGAGAAGAATAACGTGTGTGTAGATAGTGAGTAATTGAACTGCAGTCAGAAGTATTGTTGACGTTCGTTGATATAGCGTTTGTTTTAGCGTGATTGTTGAAAATAAGTGTATCGTAAAGTTGTATTCGGAAAGAATAAATCAGTTTTATTAAGAAAGGATTTGTGTCGCTAAAGTTTCGTCGGAACGAAGTTACGGAAAGTTAATTAACGAACGGAGACGTAACAAACCTAAGCGATCTCGTGAGCAGTAAACAAATGTTTTTTCACACTCTCGTTCTAGGATTATATAGATTAACATGAAAGATTAACAAAGACAGAAAATAATCTACAAGCCAGCTTCTGACAAATACAGTATCAAATAACTGAATATTTTATGATGAAACATTGACACTTCTTAGTAACTTCTTTTTTATTTCAAAACACATGACGAACCAGCTGTGGGAAGTTGCCACCACAGTGTCTGGTTGTACCACAGGTGGAGATGTTTATAAATAGAAGGAACTGGTTGAAAACAAGAAAGCAGACCGAATTGTGTTCAAATATTTCAGCCACAAGCTACCGTCAAAGATGAAACGTTTCGAACCTCTCACTACTTTACTTAGTCTCGTAGGCTGCAGTTTGTTGATTTCAGCTGTTCCTGTCCATTTTAATTTACGTAAGTGGCTTGAATAGATGCAATTATTGATTAATTGTTATTATGCTTCATAAGATACGCTATTTGCAGTTTTTAACAATTAAAGAATGTTTCTTTGATTTTGGGCCTCGAACTTGACCTTTATATTTTTACTCGAAGCTTAACTTAACCCATCATTTAACTTGCAAATGCACTCCTGTTCCCCTCGGCCTTTTAAGCACATTTTCAACAACAATTTATGCACACAATTACTTGTGTGTTCATGCTTTTCTTACTTACAGTGTTCTTAATGTACGAGTAACTAAGATTTTAATAAAAAAATCCCATCATTAATACAATTTATTTCACTAATAACTGAAGGATCCCTTATACATCTTGCGTGTAACAAGCTAAATTATCTAGATATTTTCGTCAGTTCTTTAGTTTTTCTTTTAACTTTAAGCTACCTATCTTGTTTCTGTATTTTTCTTACGATCCCTATTCCCCTTTTAAATTAACAATTATTAACAATCTTATTTCATAATTTTTTCTACGTCCATCATGGACGTAAATCTGTATAATAGTAATACTGTCCTATTTGAAACAGTTTAGTTTAATGAAATACGTACTTAATGTATGATGGTCTCTCAAGAAACAACGACAACCTTTGGATTGGCTTCATATAGGTTGGATGGCTATTGCTCCTGATATCATTGCTACAATGTTATCATTGATAATGGTACTTTATGTATGATCACTATGATATACGGTGATCAACATACCACATGTTATGTATCTTCTTGTAAAATATATATAGCTGCTATATTTATACCCTGTATCTATATGGGGAGTCTGTTTACAAATCTTACTTATTTTAATTCTATTGTAATGTGGAAATACTTCTTATTTCTTGTCCCAGTCTCTGATTGGTACAGCATTTTTTTTGTTGTTGTTGTCTACCGTTGGCTAAGAAAAGGTCTCGGAAGTGAAACTTTCTGGTGTCTTTTCGAACGAGCTGTTGTCTACCGTTGGGTAAGAAAAGGTCTCGGAAGTGAAACTTTCTGGTGTCTTTTCGAACGAGCTGTTGTCTATATTTAAAATAAATCGGTTTTATCTGTGATCAACAGTTTTAATTTGGAGAGACTAGAGACTACCATCATTTACCGATAACAGATAGACATCATTTACAAAGAGATATGTAAAATGTTATCCTTATCACATTATGTTATATTTTAAGATGTACATTGATACTTTATGCTTAAGATTCTAACAGTAATATTACAAAACGATGGTTTGGTCATCTTTAAGTAAGTGACATCTACTCTTAATTCCAGAATTATTTACGGACACATCAACTTTGTAAATATTTTTAAAGCTACTTATGAATTAAATTCTTGTAGGTCCACGACTTTTTTTTTGGGGGGGGTC
>NW_013674310.1:8105-12757 GCF_000517525.1 Limulus polyphemus | reverse complement strand
TACACTTTTTAACACGTCCCCCAGGAGACAAGGGGTGTCTTTACTATACTTTTTAACACGTCCCCCAGGAGACAAGGGGTGTCTTTACACTACAATTTGTTGAATATTAAAAGTAAGTTCAATCCTGAAACCCCAAAGAGGGTGTTTTCGGGATGTATCTTTCCGATACAAGTTTTGGTTTGTTAATTGATAAATGATTAAGTGAAATACAGCATCCTCAAGTCTCCATACTAGCCAGTACTAAGGTCAACCCACTCGGAGTAAATTCAGTATATATCAATAAAGTCACATTCTCAGCATCATTAATTAAGCAATTGCCAACTTTTTATGCTTCTGTTATCACCTTTTTATGTCTAGCTTTCAATTGAGATACGAACGATTTCACCTGCGATTCGGTAGGAAGGTCGAAGCATCACGATAGTCAGCAGTAGGATGAGCAGACAGGCATACTTTGAAAGCAGTTACAGGCATAATATTGTACTCGGCTTGCTGCACAATATTCTATCGAGACGGTTTTAAACGGTTCCTGAATACCTCTGTCATTTAGAGACTTCCATGCTTCTCGTGCTTGGCCGTTAAGCTCGTGATGCGCTGACGGATTTCAGTCACCTTACCACTTCAAACCACTTTTCGCAGCTCCAATACTAAAGGAGTGCAGGAAATGCCTTTTTTTTAGCCAATGAATGTGTGCAAAAAATTTCAGTTCAAACTAAGAAAAGCTAGATTGGGTAGTTTTGTTTTGTCCCCCACTGGCTCGTAAGGAGCCTGTTAGAAAGTCGAACTAAATGAAGCTATTTTTGTGGATATTATGAAGAGGGATAAGAGATAATTCTAAAGATTCTTTGTAAAAGACTGCAAGTTTCATGTTTTGACGTGAATTACTGTATTCTATAAGAATGTTTCGAAAAGGGCATGACGTCTTGTCACGTGTGCCTTTTGTTTGTTTCTTTGTATTTAAGCACAAAGCTACTCAATGTGCTATCTGTAATGTGCACACCACGGGGATCAAAACCATATTTTTAGCGTTATAAGTCCGTAGACTTACCACTGTGTCACTGAGGTTTGTCACGTGTGTAACAAAGTATTCGGGGGGTGAGTCTATCTGGCCCATTGTAACTACATACAGAATTAGTTTTTCTGCTGTTTAATGCCGAATAACCATTATAAGAATACTTTAAGGATTTTTTAAATTAAATACTCTAAAAAGGTCTGAAGACAACATGCATGACCCATCCTAAAATATTTATAAAATGTTGAAAAAAGTACTTTTTATGTCAAAAAAAAGAGAGAGAGAATGTGTGTATTGTATCACGACCAGGGGCGGATTGGCATTAAAGGACCAGCCCGTACAATATCACATGCTGCATAATGGCTGAACAATTAAAATCTAAAATCAATTTCTAAGAATGCATCAAATATACCGGCCAATTGATCCCAGTATACCAGCTCATTGGCCAATTGATCCCAGTATACCGGCTCACCGGCCAATTGATCCCAGTATACCAGCTCACTGGCCAATTGATCCCAGTATACCGGCTCACCAGCCAATTGATCCCAGTATACCGGCTCACCAGCCAATTGATCCCAGTATACCAGCTCACTGGCCAATTGATCCCAGTATACTGGCTCACCAGCCAATTGATCCCAGTATACCAGCTCACCAGCCAATTGATCCCAGTATACCAGCTCACCGGGATCAATTGGCTGGTGAGCCAGTATACTGGGATCAATTGGCCGGTGAGCCGGTATACTGGGATCAATTGGCCGGTGAGCCGGTATACTGGGATCAATTGGCCGGTGAGCTGGTATACTGGGATCAATTGGCTAATCCGCAACTGATCACGACCGCTTTCTTCTTTTTAAAATGAATATTTTTCTGACAGTACTCTATACCAAGGGACTTGATTAATATTTTAGAACGGTTTTAATAAATCGTACTGTACTTAAAAACTGGTTTGTTTACTGTACTTAAAAACAGGTTTGTTTACTGTACTTAAAAACTGGTTTGTTTACTGTACTTAAAAACTGGTTTGTTTTGTTATTTCTTACAGTGTAGACGAAAGTATGATTTGTGCATGGAGTCTGGATCAACGGTGAGTTGGTTACTATTTAATTATCATGTTGTGATGAACTGTGCATGGAGTCTGGATCAACGGTGAGTTGGTTACTATTTAATTATCATGTTGTGATGAACTAATCTCGGTAACTTGTCTGATTCGTGTTGGATTTCCATCTAGTGTGATTTGATTGAAACAAATTTTCATTTGTTCGAAGTATATGTCCGATTTTTAGTATTGAATTTTATCTTTTTCTTTCATCGTTTTTTTTTTCAGAACCCAGGAAAACTCCGTTGTCAAAAATCGTACTTTTTGGTAAGTTAAAATACAGCACTGTGCACATAAAAACTCGCACAGCACTGTATACATTGAAACTCTTACAGCACTGTACAAATTAAAACTCGTACAGCACTGTGCACATTAAAACTCGCACAACACTGAACACATTAAAATCGCACAGCACTGTGCACATTAAAACTCGCACAGCACTGTACACATTAAAACTCGCACAGCACTGTACACATTAAAACTTGCACAACACTGAACACATTAAAACTCGCACAGCACTGTACACATTAAAACTTGCACAACACTGAAAACATTAAAACTCGTCCAGCACTGTACACATTAAAACTTGCTCAACACTGTAAACATTAAAACTCGCACAGCACTGTACACATTAAAACTTGCACAACACTGAACACATTAAAAATCGCACAGCACTGTACTCATTAAAACTTGCACAACACTGAACACATTAAAACTCGCACAGCACTGTACTCATTAAAACTTGCTCAACACTGTAAACATTAAAACTCGTCCAGCACTGTACACATTAAAACTCATCCAGCACTGTGCACAACTTGCATACATTACTGTGCATATTAAATCAAAACTGCACCGTGCACATTAAAAATCGTGCAGCGCTGTATACAGCTTGCATATATTACTGTGCATATTAAATTAAAACTCGCACAGCACTGTGCACATTAAAACTCGTACACATCGCTGTGCATATTAATTAAAACTCGCGCAGCACTGTGCAGATTAAAACTCGTATATATCATTGTGCACATTAAAACATTGAACAAAAATACACGTAACAAGAACGAAAAAAAGCTAACTATTAACATGTTTAAAGTTTTTATTGTTCTTTTAGAAGTTATTTTTCATAGAAATGTTTATTTACGTGCTAAACTGAAAATACTGTTTGTGTAAGGAGTAGCTTTTGAAGTCTCATACATAGATAGACAATCTGCTTATAATGTTTTCTTTCTTTTCAGTGTTTACTGGATGATGATGAGGACATCTACAATGAACTTTGAGCACATTTCTAAAACAGTGTTAATATTAAATTAAAAACGTTACTAGACTGCTAAAACAGTGTTAATCTTAAACTAAAAAACGTTACTAGACTGCTAAAACAGTGTTAATCTTAAACTAAAAACGTTACTAGACTGCTAAAACAGTGTTAATCTTTCGTTTAATAATGGTTTAAGTCAACGGGTAGTAACTCACTTAGAAAACAAAATAATTTGGTTTCATTACTACTTGAAGAGAGGTAAACAAATTGAGAATTAAAAATCTTTAATGTTAAAAAAACCAGTGGTTCAGTCTAGTAACGTTTTTAGTTAAGATTAACACTGTTTTAGCAGTCTAGTAACGTTTTTAGTTAAGATTAACACTGTTTTAGCAGTCTAGTAACGTTTTTAGTTAAAGATTAACACTGTTTTAGCAGTCTAGTAACGTTTTTAGTTAAAGATTAACACTGTTTTAGCAGTCTAGTAACGTTTTTAGTTTAATGATTAACACTGTTTTAGCAGTCTAGTAACGTTTTTAGTTAAATATTAACACTGTTTTAGCAGTCTAGTAACGTTTTTAGTTAATATTAACACTGTTTTAGCAGCCTAGATCAGTATGCTTCCCGTTATTTTAGTTAGCGCTCACGTAAGAATGGCTTGTTCGATTTTTTTAAAACGAAATAATGAGTAAATATATGTCATACGAACAGTAATTATAAAACACGGAAAGCCTGTATTAACGAGCATAACCGTAGTCTTGTATCATTTCTTCACACGTTTGACTAACCGAAACCTTCCATGGCCATGAGCTTTAGAATACCAGCTGTAATATTTTTATATTACCTCACATAATACGTCAACTGCTAGCGAATCTTCTAGCTACTCACAACAACACTCGACGGCACGTGAAACAAATGTTCATAATAATTATAGCCTGGCGTAGCCAGGTGGTTAGGGAGCTGGACTCGCAATCTGAGGAAGGCGGGTTCGAATCCCCGTCCCATCAAATAAGCTTGCCTCTTCGGCCGTGGGGGCGTTATAATGTGACGGTCAATCTCACTATTCGTTGGTAAAAGAATAGCCCAAGGGGTGGAGGTGGGTAGTGATGACTAGCTGCTAAATTAGGGACGGCTAGCGTAGGTAGCCCTCGTGTAGCTTCGTGAGAAATTCAAAACAAAACAAATAAACCACAATAATTATATTTACTACAACATAAAAAACAATTCTGTAGATGAAACGTTTCGCGCATAATGTTCTTTACAACGAGTCTGCTCAAAAATTGTGTTAACGGTTT
>NW_013674310.1:6105-7194 GCF_000517525.1 Limulus polyphemus | reverse complement strand
GTGGAAATTAAGTATATTACAAAGTTTGTAACGACAAAGAATAAACTAGTTTTAATCAAGAAGGGACTTGTATCGCTGGAGTTTCTCGGAAAGAATTTCTACGGGAAATTAACAAACAAGCAGATACGTAACAATATCTAGTATATTTCCTCTGATAACTATGAAAATGTTTGGAAATACGTAATATTTCCTTTATTATCACTGATGACTATGAAAATGTTATTTCCACATAGACGCATAGTATTACAAAATCAATTATATAATGAGAGGTCATTATCAATGAAAGTAACCAACTAAATGTTAATAGGCGAGCGGAACTCCAGCGGGAATGGGGTGTTCGTTTACACCCTCCGAACTTCCCCTGGCTATGGGATTGTAAGTACCAGCTTATTATTCAGTGGTTTAAAAAATGTCATTAGGGATGACTGAAGAAAGCTGTTTGAATCACGAGACTTAGCGTGATAACTGTATCATTAGGAGTTTATCGGATTTGTATGTTAAAGTTTGATGATGCACTACGTTGAGAAATCTCGATCGAATTTCATAAAATGTGATCATATTCCAAGGTCCATAAAAAATCACACAGGGTGATGAACGATAAATACAACTTAAATAATAATAATACGAAAAAATCAACCAACATTTTACAACATTTAATACGCCATTGTTTTATACATGAAAACGCAAACAATAAGAAATAAAAAAAAATTTTTAGGCATAAAATAAACCCTTTAATACTGATTACATAACACAAGAAAATAAATAGAAAAGAAAACCCTTTACATTGGAGTCAATATAACCAAATAAGTATAATAACCAGTTCGTATCTACAAATCCCATCATACAGAAAGCTCGATTTTAACCGTATTTAATAAACATTTAAAACAAAGTATCTATTATTAAATAAGATGGCCAGGTGGTTAGGGTACTCAACTCGCAATCTGCGGGTTCGTAATCTCCGTCACACCAAAGATGCTCGCCCTTTCAGCCGTGGGGGCGTTATAACGTGATAGTCAATCCCACTATTCGTTGGTAAAAGAGTTGGCAGTGGGTGGTGATGACTAGCTGCCTTCCCTCTAGTCTTACACT
>NW_013674310.1:0-5390 GCF_000517525.1 Limulus polyphemus | reverse complement strand
CCATTGTCCAAGGTTTGAGTCTTTTCGTATTTGGTAGATCAATTCCTATATTGGTTTTCTCCATCACGTCTATTAAATATTTAAGTTCTTTTAAACTGTTTCTTACTTTTTTTTCTCTCCCAGCACATACCTTTTATCTTCGACGTTTCTTCTCACCGCCATCAAACTACTTTATCTAAATTTTTCCGATATAATAAAAGTAACAGCTGAAATTTTGTGTTTCCTAAGGATCAATGAATGGCGAATACGGTAAGATTTTAAGTCACCTAATTGTGAAATTATTGTGTATTGTGTATCAACTTAATTAAAGATTAATATTTCGACATTTTCGTGTATACTTGTTCTCAGTCAGAAGATGGAACAGAAATTCGTTTTGAGATGTTCTGGTTTGGTTTGTTTTGAATTTCGCGCAAAACTACTCGAGGGCTATCCGCGTTCGCTGTCCCTAATTTAGCAGAGATGTAAAAGAGAAAAGGCAACTAGTCATTACCAGCCACTGCCAATAGTTGGGCTGTTCTTTTACCAACGAATAGTTTGATTAACCGTTACATTATAACACTCCCACGACTGAAAGGGCAAGCATGTTTGATGAGGGGGATTCAAACCCGCGATTATACGTTCTTAATGTTGTTTTTCTATGTTTCTAATTGACCCCCTTTTATAAATTACGTGAGATTGCCAGGCGTGTTTGAAAGTCAGTAACCCTGACTGTACAAATATTTTAGGCCAGTGTAGTAATTTCACCACTGCTGACCAGGTCCGTGGCCATGTGAGAGGGGGGGGGGGGGTTGTCCGTCCACATTAGATCCTGTGCCTCCTCACTCACCAGATTCTAAATTGATATGAAAAACTATGACAAATACAACTCAAAAACTAAAATAAGATACAATTGTAGCTCAACATAATATCAATAACTAATAGCTGAAGCTTAGAGGTTTTTACTTACTTAATAATAATAACAACACCAATAATTAAAAAAATATCAAGGAAAACTACAATCGTGGGAAAGTTTCATAATTATGCAGTATCATATGATTTATTAATCAATTTGCAGTGACGTTTAATAGTAGTGAATACGGGGTAATTGGTTGCCATTTTCCAAAACTTTTCCCAAAAAATAAGTGGGTGCACCCCTAGCACGCATTCTGTCACCGATACTGGTGACGACATTTGCAGAGTTTTCTTTAACAATTGAAGTTATATTTGAAAGAATTTAATCATTCAATGTCAGTCAGTTCAGTATCCAAAAACTCCTGTTGTAAAAAACTCTAATGCGATGAAACAAATATAAGATAAATGTTTACATCTGGTCAAGATGATTTTAGTCAAGTCTGACTTCGTTCTTGCGTCGTTATTTATACCGAACACGCCGGAAATTAGTCTTGTCTGTTACGTCAACTGTGTATGCATTAATATTGCACTAAATCCGATGGCCTCGTTAAAAATATGCAAGATGCCGCGATAAGAACGACGAAAAAAAAAGAAGCGTTTGTAGATGCTTTACAAAATGACGCCAAACATTGTAAAATATCTGATGAGTTCTCCGGGTAAAACAACATTTAATGACCGGTGTTTCACATTTTTCCGCGGCAAATTTTGTGGTGCCAAGAGCAACTCTTTTCTTGACACCGGCGGGAATCTACTGGTTTGAATATTAGGCCTATTGAATATTTATGTTTCAGGTAACATACGAGATATTTTTCATATCTATTCGAACTAAATGTACTGTCCCTAATAAACTACAAGGTGATTATATGACATGCTGTATGTTTTCTTTGTGGTTGGACATCAACCAATAAGGGATTTTTCTATAAAGCATTGAGTTTTAACATAAGTTGTATAATCAAAGTGCTTGAGAATTCTCCTCAGAATGCCTTATTTTTAAACATTTCTGGGGAAAGCACCTCCAGACCCTATTTTTTTGAGGAGGAGGACGCGACCATCACCTTGCCTTCCAGTCTTCTGTGCCGTAATATATAAATGTCAGTGTCCTCTTCACCAGCTTGGACCCTCTTGTCCCTGAACAGACCTCTGGATTTGCCCTTGCATAGGTCAGTAGTATTCTAAATATAAGATATTAATTACATGGGATTTTTTTACTCAGAAACTGCATTTTCACAATTCAGCTCTTCTTTCTCAGAGTCCGAGAAGTGATATGTATAAAAAAATTTCAATCTGGATTAAACTATATTATTTCTCAGTAAACACAAAAATACGAAACCCTATAAGTATAACTTGCGTGCTTTCGGAAGGTGGACGTTCATCAGAAACCTACGTGGTTTTCTAACATCTTGAATTATTTCTCTGTAATTTATTTTGGACGAGATTGTTTTGGTAAGTGGTTGCGACATTCATACATGTTCATAGATTCCTCGTACACTGCTGTGGTCTAAACATCTAAAGTAATTAAAACATCATCATCTTTGGAAATAAAATCTAAAAAAAAAAACTTCATTCCAATATCATTAACATCACTTTCTGTCAAGAGATGTCGCGACTAGTCTGATGATTTTGACAATGACCGCCAGTAAGAGGCACAATTTGAAAGTATTAGACATGAAATACTTCTTCAATAGGTGTGGTACATCAAGGACGTATAATTTCCTTAAATTTGGAAAATAGTTTTAAAAAAATATTAAGCCATTTTCAATGCTTTTATTTTGTGTTATTTATTTATATTTTGCTATATTTGATAATATTATTAAAAAGGAAAAAAGCGACGATCTTGAGAATGCGTCAAACGCGGGTTTAGTCGGGAACACCGCGGCACGTCGACTGAGTTTTTTGCTTGTCTGGAAAACTTTTTTCGTTGCTAGAATATCGCGTTCAACGGATGCGTCGAGACAGTCTGTCAGACTCTTCGTGCGAGTTCCAGCCCTTGTCGGCAGAATTGTTATTTTTCTCCGTTTTTATTTTCTAGAAACAATGAGAGGAAATGTCTATGAACAAGTATGTAAATATAATTTGTCTGACTGAGACTGAAACTTAGTCAAAGGCGATTTATGTGTGATAATTCGTGATAATTTTGTTCTTTCACAATATTTATATAAACTCAAAAGTGGTATTTAAGTTTTGACATAAAAATTGAAACTTGAAACCGAACTTTTACGCAGCATTGACAGTTCTTTACGTAAGTGTAAATTAAGTTATTCAGTCTGGCTTTCTTAATAAAAGTTAGGTATTATAACCCAAATAAAGTATAGAAAATTACAAATTGAACTAAGAATTAAGATTAATGTACGTTCCTGTTAATATAAGTTATTACTATGTGCTGAAAAAAGTATTATATATGATTGAGACCGGTCAATGTGTAAGTGAATTACAATTTACTTTATATAACATATATATAACAATATGAATAAGTAACGCAGCTATTTACATAATTTTGCTTCTGGCTACACGGTTTTCCCATTTGTCGTATTGATTTTCCGACATAATTTAGTAGCTTTTAGGTGCTTGTGAGTATCGTCGTATGTCAAGGCTAATTTATAGTTCTGTTTATTTATAGGTTAGTTAGAATTCAAGAAATGATTATATTGGATGTATTTTAAACAATTAATTTTGGTCATACCACTGTGAATGTGAATCATCATAACTTTGTGACCATAATCTTGGTATCTAACACATCGTAAGGTCTATAAACATTTAAATTTTTTGTATTTTTAAAGTTATAAGCTTTGAAGGAAGGAGAAACAAGTAAAAGCAAAAAAACTGTAGATGTAGCCGTATTGTTAGAGATGTCGGTAAACAATTTGGTAATTTTATACTAAAAGTATGGTATTATATACTAGTATATCATACTTATACTTTATAAGTCATTTCTTCCTCTAATTAAACTTTCAGACCTGCTGTTCTTTAAGTTCAACACAGATATATATTGATCATTCTTTGCAACTATGTGTTAATGATTTTTTTTTATTAAATAGCTTAGATATCTGAAAACCAGAGGCCGTAGAACTGCACCTAAGATATGTGGAATGGTGTAGCAAATTCTACAAAAAATTATACAGCATTAGGGATTTGGTGTGTAGGGCATTAGGGATTGAGTGTATAGAGCATTAGGGATTTGATGTATAGAGCATTAGGGACTTGGTGTATAGAGCATTAGGGATTTGGTGTGTAGAGCATTAGCGATTGGGTGTTTAGAGAATTAGGGATTGAGTGTATAAAGTATTAGGGATTTGATGTATAGAGCATTAGGGACTTGGTGTATAGAGCATTAGGGATTTGGTGTGTAGAGCATTAGCGATTGGGTGTTTAGAGAATTAGGGATTGAGTGTATAAAGTATTAGGGATTTGGTGTGTAGAAAATTAGAGACTTGATGTAAAGAGCATTAGGGACTTGGAGTGTAGAACATTAGGGATTTGGTGTGTAGAGCATTATGGATTTGGTGTATAGAGCATTAGAGATTTGGTGTATAGAGCATTAGGGATTGATTGTATAGAGTATTAGGGATTTGGTGTATAGAGCATTAGATATTTGGTGTGTAGAGCATCAGAGACTTGGTGTGTAGAGCATTAGGGATTTGATGCATAGAGCATTAAGAATTTGATGTGTACACTATTAGGGATTTGGTGTATAGAGCATTAGAGATTTGGTGTGTAGAGCATTAGGGATTTGGTGTATAGAGCATTAGAGATTTGGTGTGTAGAGCATTAGCGATTGGGTGTTTAGAGAATTAGGGACTGAGTGTATAAAGTATTAGGGATTTGGTGTGTAGAGAATTAGAGACTTGGTGTATAGAGCATTAGGGACTTGGAGTGTAGAACATTAGGGATTTGGTGTGTAGAGCATTATGGATTTGGTGTATAGAGCATTAGAGATTTGGTGTATAGAGCATTAGGGATTGATTGTATAGAGTATTAGGGATTTGATGCATAGAGCATTAAGGATTTGATGTGTACACCATTAGGGATTTGGTGTATAGAGCATTAGAGATTTGGTGTGTAGAGTATTAGGGATTTGGTGTATAGAGCATTAGAGATTTGGTGTGTAGAGCATTAAAGATTTGATATGTAGAGCAGTAGGGATTTGATGTGTAGAGCATTAAAGACATGGTGTGAAGAGCATTAGAGACTTGGTGTGAAGAGCATTAGGGACTTGGTATGTAGAGCATGAGGGCCTTAGTGTGTATAGAATTGGGGATTTGGCGTATAGAGCATTAGAGATTTGGTGTATAGAGCATTAGAGATGTGGTGTCTAGAGCATTAGAGATTTGATATGCAGAGCATTAGGAACTTGGTGTATTCCTAATGCTCTATACACCAAGTTCCTAATGCTCTATACACCAAGTTCCTAATGCTCTACACACCAAGTTCCTAATGCTCTATACACACCAAGTTCCTAATGCTCTATACACCAAGCTAATGCTCTGAACTTGGTGTGTAGA
>NW_013674309.1:19360-28689 GCF_000517525.1 Limulus polyphemus | reverse complement strand
AGACAATGTGGTGCAGGACTCATACGTTATTAGAGATCTTGTAGCCAACAAAGTCATGGTCACACAGACAATGTAGTGCAGGACTCATACGTTATTAGAGATCTTGTAGCCAACAAAGTCATGGTCACACAGACAATGTAGTGCAGGACTCATACGTTATTAGAGATCTTGTAGCCAACAAAGTCATGGTCACACAGGCAATGTAGTGCATACATAATGTGCGCTAAATAAGAACAAGTATTTGCTTTGAAAAATTAGCTGACATTTTCTGTTTGTCAGTTAGTTCTCAGTCGCTGAGGGAGGTCTGGAAAATTTTCAATTGTGGATCTATATTTTTCAAATAATTGCGAAGTTCTCGAGATTTCTTATAACTGTTGATTAAAGAATTAGTCATTAAAGAATAAATTATGTTAGGACCATCCTTTGTTCGTGTCGTTTGATTTATATATATATTCCATCTTTTTCTGCCTAACTGGAGTCAGAAGTTTCTGGATGCATGCTGAGTTTCTACTAATCTCTCTACATGCGGTGTAGTGTGCTGGATTTGATGTAGGCCATTAATCAGGGAATCAAGCAGCGATATAAAAATAGTCTGGCCATAGCTGTTGGATGTCAGTATCGACCAACTCGCCGTACTGTACGCACAACGACTCTTTCAAATACACTAATTTACATCTAAATGGGGTCGTACTGATTAAAAGCCATAGATTTAAATGCGCTTTGGACTTACGGCTATCTTTATTAATATTAATAGAGGGCAGTTTGTCAAAATGAATAGGAAAAGGCCATCTAACGTCTTCCTGTTTTCTTGATTTAGTACATTCTTTAAGCAGTTTGAGACAAATTTTATTATTCGTACTTAATTCTAAACTAATACAGGAAATCGCCCATGACAACGTCGCTGGTGTGAAAAGAGATGATCACCGATTCGTGTGTAAAACGTGGTTAAGTCTTAATCGACATTACGATTGGAAATACATCCAGTCATATTTATTTTCATTGTTTTTTAGGAAAAATACTCTCCTGATTTGTATAGCTACGCATTGTTGACAATATTCTTACCACTTAGTTTATTGGAAACGTAACAATACCTAGGAAAACGTGCCAAATGGAACAATATAGCGGAAAGTGTGGGTTATGTCTTCAGCAACACAATGGTTTATCATCATATTTATATCACTTCGAAACAACTAGTTTAACGACAGAAAAACTTGTGATTGATAATACCGAAAATAAAGGCTGTGTGTAGCTTATCTGTTGGAGTACTGGACTATAAAAGCGACGGTTCATAGTTCGAAGCTAAAACGCGCTCTGCATCTCGTGACTGTGAGCGAGCGCTATAATAGTGACTGTAAACTCCTGTTATTTATTGAGACAAGAGTTGGCGGTCGGTGCTGTTAGCTAGTTTCCGTTTATCTAGTCTATTATTTCAAAATCAAAAAGATGATTATTATCAGGTGATTAAACCGTAAAAATGATCTTTTAAAAAGATGATTATTATTAGGTGGCTAAAGCGTAAAAATGATCTTTTAAAAAGATGATTATTATTAGGTGGCTAAAGCGTAAAAATAATCTTTTAAAAAGATGATTATTATTAGGTGGTTAAACCGTAAAAATGATCTTTTAAAAAGATGATTATTAGTAGGTGATTAAACCGTAAAAATGATCTTTTAAAAACATGATTATTATTAGGTGGTTAAACCGTAAAAACGAGATGAGAATAAAAGATTTTAACAGTTGAACTTAAGTAAGTTAATTAAACAATTATTAGTTGTATACAGGTCAGTATTGTCCATGAGATCTTATAATGTCTGTTTTCTTCGTCTTTTCTATATAGAGCCACATGGACACGACCCGTTACGAATCACACATTATATTTCCAGGACTGTAGCCACAGAACTTGGGGTTGTTCACCTGTCTTGTGCCGCTCAGGCATTCCCCGTACCTGTCTATACCTGGTACAAACTGGAGGACGGCGAGCTTCGGGAACTGGACAAAAGAGATGAGATCATTGTTCGTGAAGGACTAATAATAATAACTCGCGCGCAAATACATCACAGTGGGAAGTATGTGTGCTTCGTGAATAACAGCATTAGCGAAGACAGAAGAACGACAGAACTGGTAGTAACAGGTAAATCAATAAGATCCAAGAACACAATACACCATTTATTACTATAAGAGAGAAACCAATAAGATCCAATAACACAATACACCATTTATTACTATTAGAGAGGAACCAGTAAGATTCAAGAACACAATAGATCATTTATTACTATTAGAGAGGAACCAAGAAGATCCAAGAACACAAAACACCATTTAATACGATTAGAGAGGAACCAATACAATTAGAGAGGAACCAATAAGATTCAAGAACACAATACACCATTTATTACAATTAGAGAGGAACCAATAAGATCCAAGAACACAATACACCATTTATTACAATTAGAGAGGAACCAATAAGATCCAAGAACACAATACACCATTTATTACAATTAGAGAGGAACCAATAAGATTCAAGAACACAATACACCATTTAATACAATTAGAGAGGAACCAATAAGATTCAAGAACACAATACACCATTTATTACAATTAGAGAGGAACCAATAAGATCCAAGAACACAATACACCATTTATTACAATTAGAGAGGAACCAATAAGATCCAAGAACACAATACACCATTTATTACTATTAGAGAGGATTAGTAATAAAATCATCGACTAGTTAGCAATACATTTGAGGAAACATTACTTTCTGATGTAAAAACCTAACAGAGAATTACTAAATATTAAAGTTAATATTGAAAGTGTGAATATATTATATTAACCCATTGATTAAAAGTGTGAAGATATTATATTAACCCATTGATTCAAAGTGTGAATTAAACGGGTGAAGATATTATATTAATATGTTGCTTTATATTTTATTTATAATTTCTAATATTAAAGTTAATATTGAAAGTGTGAATTCAACGGGTGAAAATATTGTATTAAACTGTTGCTTTGTATTTTATTTATCACTTCTAACTTTAGGGAAAATTTCTGGACATCTGAAGTTTGGACAAAATATATGTTTAATTGATTCTTGGATGTGGTAAAAGCTTTCTTTATTGGAAATATATTAAATGACATCCAGTTTTCGTATGTTAATTCTAGCTTGTATATTCAATTTAAATTTTTAATTATTTAACCATATTTGTTTAGTTTAACGAAGTTTTCTTTTCATGAGAACCGTCTAAGTTTCTAGTGTTGTAGAGTTCTTTTATTGTTTAATAATGTCAAACCTTTATTTCAATAACTCATAAGTTAAGAAACGAGTGTAGAGCTCTTCAGGCAACTTATACATAAAACTCAATATCACATCTGTTTCTAATGGTCTATAGATAATTCAAAAAACAGCAAACTGAATAATTCTATCAAGACCTTTCCCAAAGGTTTGATAACTGATGCTACATCCTCATTTCAGCTCCCAAGAAATTTTCGGACTTATATATATATATATTTTTTTACCGTTATCAATTCCTTGGGAGTGTATACATTTCAACCAACAAATTAATTGGATTGTCTTCCCTGTGTTATCGAACACATTCCGAAAATCCAATTAAACGCTTTCTCTACGAACTTTAACTCGAAAACTTAAAAATGTTTTTTGTATGATAATTAATTTTACAATCACCTACGAGAAAGCGAAAACAAGGTTCTCCCTGTAATAGTTTAAGGTTCATAAACAAAAACAGAATCTTTAACAATAATTTGAGAATTTGGCTTCTTACCCAATCATCTCTTACAAAACCCTCAGAACTGGAAAATATAAACACAAAAACATAAAATATGAGTAACGTTTAGTTTGTTCAACACAAAAGGACTCCCCCAAAAAAGTGGTAAGACTATACCAGACTGGAATTCGAGAATTTATGGTTCGCGATCCGTTACCCAAAAAAAAAAAATGCACTTCGCAATTTGTGAGTGACAGTCAAAACCAATATTTGATCGATTAAATCAAGGTAGACCAAGATTTACAGTAGGTGGTGTGAACTAACTGCCTTTCGTTTAGTCCAACAGTCCAACTAATGCAGGTAGATTTGTATAACTCGGTGCGAAATTCTGAAATATACAAACAAACTGTCTGAGATCCATTCTCAGTATAAATATCATATTATATATTAACAATACAACTAAAGAAATACAATGTGGTAATTGAGTTTTGTATCTCCGATTTTATTGGACTATTTACTATAGACTGATAGACAGATTTACCATGATATATAGTGAGAAACCAGGAGTGCATTGCTAAATGAGACAAGTCATCTCTAACCAGGAGCAACAAGCAGAGTGACTACATTGTTAAATGATACAAGTCATCTCTAATCAGGAGCAACAAGCAGAGTGACTACATTGTAAAATGATACAAGTCATCTCTAACCAGGAGCCACAAGCAGAGTGACTACATTGTTAAATGATATAAGTCACTTCTTACTTATGTTATTTTGGTCTTTTCACACCTTGTGGTTTGTTTTCTCTCCAAGGCCATTGGTCACTCACTCACCATTGTTGGCCATTGGTCACTCAATCAACCTTGTTAAATATACTTATTAGAAGCCCAATTCCTTATGGTGTGAATGAAGAGAACCCCAATCGTTATAACATAGAATACAAGTCTAAAGAGGGCCAAAAATAATCCAAATCTCTACATCTGGGTTGCATTAGAGTTTTCATTTTCATTGGCGGTGATCCTTTTGTCACAAATGAAACTTTGTTCTGATTGGTGGTGAGAACATAGGTCACAAATGAGACTTCGTTCTGATTGGTGGTAAGACCATAGATCACAATTAAATCTTCATTCGGAATGGTAGGATTCTTTGTTGACAGTTTTAGAATATCCGTTACTAGATAAATGCAGCTAACATATGTTGAACAATGTCTGTCTAGTATGTTGATGGGATTTTTATGTTTCTAGTAAATATGTTTGTTCGTGGAACTGGGTAAAAGGTTAATAATGGCTGGAGACGACTTGAATGGGTAATGAAGAAAAACTTTAATATAAGTTTAACATAACAGCAAATGTACAACGTTTCGACAAAGTTTTGTCATCATCAGATACCAAATGTAGAGGGACGTGTTCTAGCACTGTTTGTTTATGGCCGTAACTAAGATAGTTAAAAGTAGTGTCAAACACTAGAAATTGAAGTGTTCCTAACTGGTTTTTTGTAGTTAATACCTGTTGGATTGTGACATTCTATGTCCATATACATATTTCCATCATTAAGTGGCATGTATATATATATGTATCACTTTCCAGTATCATGTAGAAATAATTTATACTTTTGTAAAGCTATAGCTAAAATGTCAACATCCGGCCACTCACACTTAGTGAAACTATCCACATACATTCTTGTTGCTTTGGGGAATGGGAAAAATGTTCCCATGGCAACACAACGTTCTGCCATCTTTACTTTAATGTAAACCGTCTAGTATAGAATTTACAGACATGTATATTTTTGAATCTATTGTATAGGCTTACAGGCATTTTCTGAGCCATTTTAAACAATTGTGTCTACTTTACAATACCAGACACAGGCCTAAGCCTTCTGCTTAAACTGTAAATACTATGTTGCTGAAAGTGTCTTTCTGGTATTTTACCATACCAGGCCTACGCTTGAATCTTCTGGTTACTGGTTGAGAAGTTCAAAGTTTACACAACTAATAATGCACGATTAAGCCTAACATGTTAGTTCCCGGTAGTGTGGAGTATCTAACTAGAAAACAGTACAAAATACAATGCTCTGGAGAACAGTGCATATTCGTGGTATTACAGCTATAGTTTTGGGTGTTTTTTATCAACAGACAGTAAGGTTCTCAGCATATCATAATCCAGTGAGTCGTGACACCGAAACACTCCTTATTGCTCTAGCTGTATTTTCTTGTTTAATATGTTCCACTTGTACAAGAGGATTTCCTCACTGGATTTTTTCTTTTTTCTTTATCGTCATGTCCATGCTTATATACAGTTTATGTGGTTTGTCTGGACCAAAGAATTATTTGATTGACATTTCGTTCTATATATAAAAATGTTTCCAATAGTTGTTTCAAATCCTTATCTTCATGGGTTCCAGCTGAACTTCGAGCGTCTGTTTTCCCAGCACGTCAACATGTAGATATTGACTCTTCGGCCACGCTGACTTGTGAGACTTCTGGGTATCCGGTAAACACCGTCTTGTGGCTGAAAAATGCAGAACCAGTCCAAGTTGACAGTAGGATTCAACTTGTTCAAAGTAATCGACTTCTGATAACGTCAGTGGCCAGACATGACGCGGGGTTTTATCAATGCTTTGTTTACAACGAAATTGAATCAACTCAAGGATTTGCTCAAGTGATCATCGCAGGTAAATATTACCTTGACTTTCACTCAGGTGATCATCGCAGGTAAGTATTTCCTTGACTTTTACTTAGGTGATCATCGCAGGTAAGCAGTACTTTGACTTTCTCTCAGGTGATCATCACAGGTAAGCATTACCTTGACTTTCTCTCAGGTGATCACTGCAGGTAAGTACTACCTTGACTTTCTCTCAGGTGATCATCACAGGTAAGCATTACCTTGACCTTCTCTCAGGTGATCACTGCAGGTAAGTGTTACCTTGACTTTCTCTCAGGTGATCATCACAGGTAAGCATTACCTTGACTTTCTCTCAGGTGATCACCACAGGTAAGTACTACCTTGACTTTCTCTCAGGTGATCACCGCAGGTAAGTATTACTTTGACTTTCTCTCAGGTGATCATCACAGGTAAGCATTACCTTGACCTTCTCTCAGGTGATCACTGCAGGTAAGCATTACCTTGACTTTCACTCAGGTGATCATCGCAGGTAAGAATTACCTTGACTTTTACTTAGGTGATCATCGGAGGTAAGTATTACCTTGACTTTTACTTAGGTGATCATTGCAGGTAAGCATTACCTTGACTTTCACTCAGGTGATCATCGCAGGTAAGCATTACCTTGACTTTCTCTCAGGTGATCACCGCAGGTAAGTACTACCTTGACTTTCTCTCAGGTGATCACCGCAGGTAAGTACTACCTTGACTTTCTCTCAGGTGATCACTGCAGGTAAGTATTACCTTGACCTTCCACTACCATGGGATCAAGATCAGTTATGCAACATACCAGCTCAGCTCTTCCTTCGTAGTACAATGCTTAAACTCTGCATTTAAACAGATATTTTAACGATAAGCTTTAGCTGAAATAGACTTAAAGTTTCAGAAATATTTGGTAACTTTAATCTAGCCTGTTTCGATAAAGAATTAAAAACGTATAAATTATCAAACTTGTCACATTTACGTATACTGTTGTATATTGTCCTATAAACCACACATAGTATATATATTTACTTATAAATATAAAGTAGAATTTATAAGTTTAGTTATCGATCTCTTGATACTTCGAGTAAGTGGCACACAGAAAACGAGTTAAGATCGATAATCGAACTTACAATTTGTAGATATGGCGTAATTAGAATACTTGTCACTGAGAGCATTTCTTTTCTCGACATCTACGTATTGGATCAGAGCTTTGACAGCTCTCAATAACCTAGATATATAATGTCATATAGTTTACTAAATCTGATGTTGGTTGGTCTAGTTAGCCGTTTTCTCACTCACCACCAATGACCTACAATACTGTAAGTGTTTATATAACAAGTAACATACCGGCACAGTTAATTATCAGTTATTATACAGCGGAATAACTGGTTGTTTGTTTCTTATCCTCACCAAAACGTGAATTTCAATGAACAAAATATGACGTTGAGACCTAATCAGTTCGTTGATTCGCTACTTCCGCTGCAGAAGACTAGTTTCTCTGAGTTCACAGCTTACGCTATAAGTCTTGTTTCACTATTGTTACCCGTAAGTTTTGTTTCACTACTGTTACGTGTAAGTTTTGTTTCACTACTGTTACGTGTAAGTTTTGTTTCACTATTGTTACCCGCAAGTTTTGTTTCACTACTGTTACGTGTAAGTTTTGTTTCACTACTGTTACGTGTAAGTTTTGTTTCTATATTGTTACCCGTAAGTTTGTTACACTACTGTTACGTGTAAGTTTTGTTTCACTACTGTTACGTGTAAGTTTTGTTTCACTACTGTTACGTGTAAGTTTTGTTTCTATATTGTTACCCGTAAGTTTTGTTTCACTATTGTTACCCGCAAGTTTTGTTTCACTACTGTTTCGTGTAAGTTTTGTTTCTATATTGTTACCCGTAAGTTTAATAGTGAAACAAAATTTACAAGAAACAACACCAAAACAAAACTTACATGTAACAATGGCGACACAAAACTTAAAGGAAACAATATAGAAACAAACTTACACGTAACAGTAGTGAAACGTTACGTGTAAGTTTTGTTTCATTATTGTTTCCTGTAAGTATCATGTCACTATTGTTACGTGTAAGTTTTCTTTCACTATTGGTACTAGTTGTTGTGCTTCAAAGAAAGCTAATTAATGTTAAGTTACGATGAAAGCAAACTACCTATATAGATTAGAACTAAACATATAGGCCTAGCATGGCCAGGTGGTTAGGGCGCTCGACTCGTACTTTGCGGGTTCGAATCCCCGTCACACCAAACATGCTCGCCCTTTCAGCTGTGAGGGCATTATAATGTGACGGTCAATCTCACTATTCGTTGGTAAAAGAGTAGCCCAAGAGTTGGTGGTGGGTGGTGATAACTAGCTGCCTTCCCTCTAGTCTTACACTGCTAAGTTAGGGACGGCTAGCACGAAATTCATAACAAACCAAACTAAACATATATATCCCTGTTAATGAGCATACCTAATTAAATCTAATGTTCAAACTATAATGATTAGACTTTAATGTTTTATCAAGTCGATAATTATATCTGTGGCCGTATACCTAATAATATCTCACGAGGTTTGACAACCTCAGGAGGCATAGGTTAGTCCTAAATACATATACTAAGCTAACAGTTCAGAATAATGATTATAACAAAACATTACACAGAGAATTAGATAATTAAAATATAGTGTATATAATATTCTAACCAGCACTGTTGTAAAACTATCAAAAGTAAAAGTTATATGCTTGCTTTGGCCGTCCTTCATATCGATATTTATTGATTCTCATCTTTATTTTCTGTTAATAGTAAGTCGCTAACTTGTTTATGACGTACTTTATTTATATTCTATTATAAGAAATTTTATAGTTTTGCTGAAATTAATGCGTGATCTATTTTCTGATGATTATGTATTAATAATGAGAGGACATTTTTATATGTGAAAAACGTTGTCATATTGACATCATAGTTTGTACCAACTGAA
>NW_013674309.1:16962-18363 GCF_000517525.1 Limulus polyphemus | reverse complement strand
TAGAATTACCATATTATTGTACCGATAGAATTACTACATTATTATACCAATAGAATTACCATATTATTGTACCGATAGAATTACTACATTATTGTACCGAGAGAGTTACCATTATTTTTTCATTTGTTGAAAGCCTACTTTTAAGAATATATTTTCCTCAGTTCCAGTGTAAAAAAACAACAACAACAGAATACTGGATTTTAATTGTTTTCAGATAACCCCCCAGTTTTCCTGGAGAAGTTTGAGGCACAAGCCGGTATCCCAGGGAAACCAATGTCGCTGAAGTGCGTGGCTTCCGGAAGCCCTCTGCCACAAATTTCGTGGACATTGGATGGCTTTCCAGTTCCTGAAAACTTCGGCTTCCGTTTTGGTGATTACGTCATTCGAGAGAACACTGTCGTCAGTTTCATGAACATCTCAAACACTAAAGCTCAACATGGCGGAAATTACGTATGCCAGGCTAGTAACTCAGCTGGACTGATACGTCACAGTGGCCGGTTGATAGTTCCAGGTCCGCCCTACATCCGTTCCATGAAGAACTTGACCGTTGTTGCTGGGGAGAACCTGAATGTGGCCTGTCCGACAGGTGGATATCCGATCGATTTTGTCACGTGGGAAAGAGGTTGTTAATTTTTCTTGCTGATTAGCAAATAGATCAGTTATAATTAGTTTCATAAGATCTCAGTTTACACCATCAAAATAGATCAACATATCTTGGCAGACAAATAATGTTAAACTTAAAAGTCGGAGGATCAGTTATATACTTCAAAAACAGGTTTAATAAAATCATCACGTCACATTTTGATACTGAGTTTGTTCGTAGCAGTTAATGGCCCGTGACGTGCGTTATCACTACAGTAATATTCTTAATACTCTGCTCTCGTCTGAGTCAGCTACTGTACAAGTTAATATGTGTGATAAGTTTAAACGCTTCCGTTTTCTACAGCTCTAGCAAAAGAATTCTGTGATTATCCTTATGACTACTGCAACTAATGGCTGTCCATAAGTTTGGACGATAAGTTAGTTAAAAATAAATAAACCCCAAGTAAACGAAATTGTTTCGTCAGTATTTCATTACTAAGAGTTACTAAGATAAAATTTAAGAAAAACGTCGATATTAGTTTTAACGTAATTTACATATAAACTAAAAAAAAATATATTTCTTTTTTTACCGTTATTATAAATCTAAACAGGAAAAATATTTGATTGCCATCCCAGATCGATGTTATTGATTTTTCTCTTATTTCGTTTCATTCTACAGACTACACTATTTAACTGATTTTTCTCTTATTTCGCTTCTCATTCTACAGACTACACTATTTAACTGATTTTTCACTTATTTCGCTTTCATTCTACAGACTACACTATTTAACTGATTTTTCACTTATTTCGCTTTCATTC
>NW_013674309.1:8144-15962 GCF_000517525.1 Limulus polyphemus | reverse complement strand
GCTTTCATTCTACAGACTACACTATTTAACTGATTTTTCTTTATTTCGCTCTCATTCTACAGACTACACTATTTAACTGATTTTTCTTATTTCGCTCTCATTCTACAGACTACACTATTTAACTGATTTTTCACTTATTTCGCTTTCATTCTACAGACTACACTATTTAACTGATTTTTCACTTATTTCGCTCTCATTCTACAGACTACACTATTTAACTGATTTTTCACTTATTTCGCTTTCATTCTACAGACTACACTATTTAACTGATTTTTCACTTATTTCGCTTTCATTCTACAGACTACACAATTTAATTGATTTTTCACTTATTTCGCTTTCATTTTACAGACTACACTATTTAACTGATTTTTCACTTATTTCGCTTTCATTCTACAGACTACACAATTTAATTGATTTTTCACTTATTTCGCTCTCATTCTACAGACAACAATATTTAACTGATTTTTCACTTTTATCTTGTTTTTCACTCCACATAGAGCTGGTTATTTGAGGAATTTCACGCAAAACTACTCGAGGGCTATCTGCGCTAGCTGTCCCTAATTTAGAAGTGATAGACTAGAGGGAAGGTAGCTAGTCAACACCATCCTTCGCCAATTCTTGGGCTACTCTTTTGTTTACCAACGAAAAGTGGGATTGCCCGTTAAATTATAACGCTTTCACGGCTCAAAGGACAAGCATGTTCTGTGACGTAGATTCGAGTGTAACTCGTCCTTTGACGTCTCCATAAGGCTGAATGTTATCACATTTTGCAGTATTGCAGATAATTAAAAGACACGAAGCGACATTGTCTGTTGTGGACCTCTCTCTCTCCTCCTCTTACTGTGTTACACGAAGAGATACAAGGAAAAATAATACTGTATAATGTTAATGTCATCCAGATGATCATTAGAAAACATGAAGCAGCATTGTCTACTGCGGACCTCTCTCTCCCCCTACTGTGTTACACGAAGAGATACAAGGAAAGTCTGGATGACATTAACATTATACAGTATTATGATCATTAGAAAACATGAAGCAGCATTGTCTATTGCGGACCGCCTCTCCCCCTACTGTGTTACACGAAGAGATACAAGGAAAGGCTGGATGACATTAACATTATACAGTATTATGATCATAAGAAAACATGAAGCACCATTGTCTATTGCGGACCGCCTCCTCCCTCTCCCCTAAAATAATAGCTCTTCACCCGAAGCCTGGTTAGAATGTCACTTACAAACCAAAGGTTGACCTCTCCAATATTACTCTGTAAATGGAAGCGGTATTTGATGATTTATCATTGTATCAACGACAATAATTTGTCGTAGTTGCGGGAAAGTGGACTTAATGGACGCAAAGCAACACGAAAGTCAGTAAAGTATCGTTTAATAAGATCGACAGATCAGTGGAGCAAAGTTATCTGGAAAGATGAATGTTTACTTCACCACATAAAGGTAGTATGTAGGTGTTGGAAAAGAACTCAAGCCCTTCTATACAAGGATAACATAAGAGTAGCCACTGTATATCATAAGTGGATCAAAGAATGCAGCCGACTATACATATATATGTGTGTGTGTGTAGGATATTCATCTGGTCGTTTATGTTGAACTAATGACAATAACATTAATCTACTTGTTGTTTATAAATCGTTTTAGAATCTTGTAGTAAAGCTACTGATTCGTAATAAATTCAACAAATACACCGTTTTATTGTATTCAATTATTTGATTTATCCAGATGGCGTAAGACTACCGTATCGCCGCCGTCAACTGGTTTTCTCCAATGGAACTCTCCAGATCAAGGCTGTGACTCGACCTAGGGACGAGGGTTTGTATACCTGCAGAGCCAATAATAAACAGGGGGATACTGCAGAAGGAACGGTTGCTATCGTTATAAGAAGTAAGGAACTGAGTATATATATAAATATTTTTATCGTCAGCTGCTTCGATGTAACATCACAACAAGATGTCTGATCGAACAGTAGCATCTTAATAATTAATACACAGACCACTGGACTTTTTTCTTTTATCGGTGATAACTGAATATATTTTCTTGTTTAATGCGTAGTTGACAAATCCTGTTATTTTCTTTCTTTTAGTGAGACCACAAATTGAACCTTTTCATTTTCCTCAATCCGTCCATCTTGACCAACGTCTTACTACCACCTGTACCGTTGTCAAGGGAGATCCACCAATGAAACTTAAATGGTTAAAAAACGGACAGCCATTGGTGGAATCCGAAGAACTCAAAGTGCACGTCCTAGCGGACTATTCCTCAACTATCTTGTTTAAATCCGTGAATCCAACCCACCGAGGTCTTTACACGTGCATTGCTACAAACAATGTCGGTACTGACCAGCACAGTTCCACAATGGTCATCCATGGTAAGAATCGACCTTTTTATGTTTTGTAAACAATTTGGAAACATATGTACAAGAAGGTTTAATAATATCCTGGTTTTAACGGCATTTATAAATCAACCCATAAAATATTACAGGAAGACGTTTCACCTCTTGACATTTTGACAGAAAAACGTTTCACCTCTTAGCACTTTTATAGGAAAACGTTTCGCCTTTAACACTTTTTACAGGAAAACGGTTCGCCTTTAACACTTTTACAGGATAACGTTTCACCTCTTGGCATTTTGACAGGAAAAAGTTTCATATATTGCCAGTTTTCCTTGTTAAATTTCATTTGATCAGTCTTTCTGAACGTTTCTTCGCATTTTGTTTCCATAGCGAAGTGCTCTGGTATCTAAGGCAAAAATTTCTTACTTACCGAGCATTATTTCAAATCAAGTCCGAACTTCTTGAAAACATGAAATACATTTAATAATCACACTTCTTAAACCAGTTAATGGTTAGTAGGAGGTTATTCTAACCATGACAGCAACTACTATTACTAAATAATGACATCTGTGATTTTGTTTTTAGGCGAAACAAGTGTCAGAAGCTTGACCAGTCATATGATTCGATATTCAAATACCTGCTGCTGGACACTTAAATACTTACTTGATATTACAGACTTTGCAACAGAGTAATCATACGCGAACGTTTGTTAATTAATTACCTATGGTACCGATGCAAGTCTTAAATTGATGTGGTATGTTTAAAATGTATTACTGGGATGGTGTGGCTTAATACTCCATGACAGCCGTTTCCAGAACATTCCAAGCGTGTTCGGTTGGATTCGGTAAGCTTGCTGGACAGTGTATTCTCTCGTTACTCTCCTCTTTATAGAAAGCTCTGATTTCAGTGTTTAATCTCCCTTACGTTATAACAAAGTGTCAGTTTCACGATAGGACGTAAAAAAGTTTCGTCAATTATCTTTGAGGAATTATATTGTCATGTTGACTGGTAGTTGTGACACATCATGATAAATAGTTGTGACACAGCATGATGAGTAATGTTACAAACCATGATGAGAAGTTGTGACACATTATGACTACCCATCATGCTGTGTCACAACTAGTTTATCCATCATGGTGTGTCATAAATATCCATCATGATGGCCACCGGTTTATGACACACCATGATGGATATTTATGATACACCATGATGGATAGTTGTGATACATCATAAAAAGTCTAAATAAATCTCGTTTCTTTTCTTTAACACTTGGTTAAAAGCTTCGCACCTGACTCGTTTGAAAAGTAAGATACGTTCCTTAATGACTTTTATTAAAGTGGTGATAAGAATGTGACAATAAAAACTTTGTTATGTAACGATTTTTTTATATATATACACACTGAAATTACAATTACTGGGTCATATTTTTAACCAATAAATTCTAGCCATCTAAGTGAATAAACATTCATATTGTTTCGTACTGAAAAATCCCGTATTGCACTTCTTAAGATGCTGAGACACCTTTTAAAAAAATCATCATTTTTCATGCAGTGTCACCAGTGTGGAAGATAGAACCTAATAACACGAAGGTCGTAAGGGGTGAAAGCAACACCATAAACTGTCGATCTGAGGGATTTCCCCCACCCCGAGTCACTTGGCTCAAGGCCGTTGGTAGAGTACAACAGTCTATCATATGATATTTTAATCTTCATTATGATAAAGTACACGATTAGCAATTTTGACATCTATTAGGCTTAGCACTGTTAAGTTCTATAAATGATTTCTATTGGCTTACATCTATTAGGCTTAGCACTATTAAATTATATGAATGATTTCTATTGGCTTACATCTGTTAGGCTTAGCACTATTAAATTCTATTAATTATTTCCATTGCTTTACATCTGTTAGACTTAGCACCGGTAAATTATATTAATTATTTCCAGTGTCTTTTAGTTCCATGTTGTTAATTTTCTTCTTCTTGAAAGTAATAATGGATATTAGATCAGGTTTTGATGAATTACATGTTTCAAAAACATTGATAAGAGAAATTCAAAATAAGTTATTTAATTTTTCAGAGAATTTTATGCTATTTTTATGGTTTGTGGTCACTTGTATTACTGAACAATGAGAAGAAAATACAGATTACGTATTTCACATTGAAATGAAATTATTTTGTCAAATAATGTTGCTAGATAAACCTTATTTATTTCTGTGAAATGTTTAGACGATACTGAAATTATAAATATATCTTGATCTATGTCAATTCTGCTAATTTCAGATATTTCTCATTAATAGGATAAAAATTATTTTGTTTGATATTTAGTTAGAAATATCAACTCCATTGTCAAGATAAAGTAAAATGAAAAATATAGTGTACTATAAAATAGTGGCACTACGTTCTAGACAACCAACATGATATTCAGAATACTGTAAATTTATTGAAAATGCTGGAGAGCTGGAATGATTGTATGCAACAGGTAACTTATGATAACGTATGTAACTTGTATATATTCTTATCTAAAGGTCAGAGGAACGATAATGGATCAATTCAAATCTACATTTTCCTATTTTTTGGTAAAACTTACATTGGAGTAAAATCTCAAGAACTAGATTTATCCAGTGTAACTATGGACACCAAATTTTCTCCCAATGATCCCAAGAATGCTGCAATTGAGGAAAGTTAATTTGAATGATGTGTTTCTACTGTCACGATAACTTGATAGATGACATTCACCAGATGACATTCACTAGATAACATTCACCAGATGACATTCACCAGATGACATTCACTAGATGACATTCACCAGATGACATTCACCAGATAGATGACATTCACCAGATGACATTCACTAGATGACATTTATTTTCCTTAATATTAGTACTTAAAAGGTTTTGATGTATAATATACTGACCATAAAATACGGCTTATTGAATAAATCAGGGTTAACAATCTTTGATCCAAGAAGTTACCTTTCATTTACCTTCTCTAATGATTAGGAGATTCCCTTGGTAATTATCAACCAGTGGTCAGCAATTCTCGTGTCCACGTCATGGAAAATGGTTCCCTTGTGGTGCTGGAAGCTCAAAAAGAAGATGAAGGATATTATTTATGTCAGGCTTCAAATGGAGTAGGGAGTGACCTTAGTAAACTGATCCATCTCTCCATACATGGTATGTAATCAATATCAGTACATGGAGTAGGGAGTGACCTTAGTAAACTGATCCACCTCTCCATACATGGTATGTAATCAATATCAGTACATGGAGTAGGGAGTGACCTTAGTAAACTGATACACCTCTCTATACATGGTATGTAACCAATATCAGTACATGGAGTAGGGAGTGACCTTAGTAAACTGAATAACTGGAAGAGTTACCTGACTTCATTCATTTTCCAAACAGTTTGTTCCCTATTCATACTATAGTGTTTGAATTATTAACAAAGAATACAGCAGACAAACAAAACATACCCTCACGAGAGGCTGTGCATCAGAGGGAAACGGGTCTAGTACGCCCTCTGGTGATTGTGTGAAGTTTAAGTAAGATATAATTATGAACGACTATTAAAGGGACAAAATAAATCTTATAGTCAATTGATAATACCAGTTATTCAGGGAGTGTAATTTTAGGTGATTATCTAATACCAGTTATTCAGGGAGTGTAATTTTATGCGATTATCTAATACCAGTTATTCAGGGAGTGTAATTTTAGGTGATAATCTAATACCAGTTATTCAGGGAGTGTAATTTTAAGTGATTATCTAATACCAGTTATTCAGGGAGTGTAATTTTCGGTACAGAAACTGTATTTTTGTAATAACTCCAAAAGTATTAAAACGTGAGGTATTTTCTGTCAGTGAACGCGGGAAATTTGACTTCAGCAAATGAAACAAAACTTTCTGTTCCATATTTGTATTTCCACAGTTGATTTTACCGATGTTATAGAGTCTATCATCTATGGGCCACCTAATTTATTTATCAATATCTTACACAATTTCTTCGATTGGTTGATATATTATCAAGTTTTTGTGGCCAATAGTCAACATTTATCATTAGACGTATAACTTGATTTCTTCCAAAAACAGATCGATTTTTTGTCTGTGATATTTGTATATAAAATCAAATGTAATGAAAGAGGGAAAACACAATTTTTTGTGTTTTATTAATTTCTTCCTTTATTTTTGTTTGTATTCGTTTTTGGTGTTAACTTATACGTTTCTAGTTATTCGAAGAACATAAAAACTGTTTCTAAATAAAATTGATCTATTAACGTCCAACTGAGATAGGAAGTAATCCAGTTTGTAACATAGATTTTAAAATGTTGTAACAGAGATTTTAGAAAGTTGTAGCAGAGATTTTAGAAAGTTGTAGCAGAGATTTTAGAAAGTTGTAGCAGGGTTTTAGAATGTTGTAGCCCCCCAGTGGCACAGCGGTATGTCTACGGACTTACAACGCTAAAAAACCGGGTTTCGATACCCGTGGTGGGCAGAGCATGGATAGCCCATGGTGTAGCTTTGTACATAACTACAAACAATAGAATGTTGTAACATACATTTTAGAATGTTGTAACAAGAGATTTTTTAAAATCAAGATTTGTTTTTCTTTCAGTTTCTGCTCATTTCCAGAACTCTTTCCAATCCTTACAAAGCAAGAAAGGTGAAGAAGCTGAGATAGAATGTGAGGCGTATGGCGAACATCCAATCACGATATCTTGGTTTAAAGATAAACAACCAATCAGCACCAGAAGAGATCGGAGGTATGTTCAACATTGGTTCCCGCCATTCCTCGCACAATCAAATACTCAAGCACATGTTAAAAGATCTGATATATATACACACACATAATTAGGTTAACGAGGTAGGTGGCACTCTGATTTTGGTTCTAGAGTTTCATTAACTAACGGATTTGTGTCAGTTCAAGGGTCAAAAGGATTACTTTTAATTTTGTTCATCTCTTCCCATCATTTGTTACATCCTATTTGATCATTCATTCTTTCATTTGTTTGATTTATTTTACTACCATTTGTTACATCCTGTTTGATCACCCATTCTTTTATTTGTTTGATTTATTTTACTACCATTTGTTACATCCTGTTTGATCACCCATTCTTTTATTTGTTTGATTTATTTTACTACCATTTGTTACATCCTGTTTGATCACCCATTATTTTATTTGTTTGATTTATTTTACTACCATTTGTTACATCCTGTTTGATCACCCATTATTTTATTTGTTTGATTTATTTTACTACCATTTGTTACATCCTGTTTGATCACCCATTATTTTATTTGTTTGATTTATTTTACTACCATTTGTTACATCCTGTTTGATCACCCATTCTTTCCTTTGTTTAATCATCTTAATATTACCAAACCTAAAGTCAACACTACTAAATATTACCAAACCTAAAGTCAACACTACTAAATATTACCAAACCTAAAGTCAACACTACTAAATATTACCAAACCTAAAGTCA
>NW_013674309.1:0-7289 GCF_000517525.1 Limulus polyphemus | reverse complement strand
AACACTACTAAATATTACCAAACCTAAAGTCAACACTACTAAATATTACCAAACCTAAAGTCAACATTACTGAATATTACCAAACCTAAAGTCAACACTAGTAAATATTACCAAACCTAAAGACAACACTACTAAATATTACCAAACCGAAAGACAACACTACTAAATATTACCAAATTTAAATTCAACACTAGTAAATATTACCAAACCTAAAGTCAACACTAGTAAATATTACCAAACCTAAAGACAACACTAGTAAATATTACCAAACCTAAAGTCAACACTACTAAATATTACCAAATTTAAATTCAACACTAGTAAATATTACCAAACCGAAAGTCAACATTACTAAATATTACCAAATTTAAATTCAACACTTCTAAATATTACCAAACCTAAAGTCAACACTACGAAATGTTCTTGGAAAAGCAAAAAAAAAGTAGAAAATCGTTCATTTGAATTAAAAGTATAGAATAAAAAGTCATTCTCAATAGCGTCTAGTTACATTTTCTTGTTTATTAGCACTAGATAAAAATCACTACATCATTTCGAAGTTAAATGTTATTGTTTTTTATTGTTGTTGTGTTCTATTTTAGTTGTATCTTGGAATAATAATTTTACAGTCCTAGTGTGTTTCTGTAAAATATATTATAATCACAATATAACACTACACAGTCGTGTGTCATCTCTAAGTCATTTATAAAACTTTTTATATATGTATAGATACACTTTCTTAGACACGCTTACACCCGACGGAGTCAAAGGTCAACTGACCATTCGGAACACGGATAGAAGAGACTCCGCTCTGTTCACCTGCAAGGCATCAAATGTATATGGGCAAGATGAAACTAATATTCAGCTACTTGTTCAAGGTAAGGAATTGGTGAAGAATTATTATAAAAAGTTACTGGTTGAAGGTAAATATTTAAATGAACAAGTTGGAGTTACTGGTTGAAGGTAAATATTTAAATGAATATGTTGGAGTTACTGGTTGAAGGTAAGTATTTAAATGAACAAGTTAGAGTTACATTAAGATGAATATAAGCAAAAGTCACATTGATGTTCAAGAGTCTGAATCAAACTAAGTTTATAAGTTTTTTCAGCCGTGAATAAGTAAAAAGAATGTTTCTAAATCAAAGAAACAATAGTATGTATTCTTCAGGTAAACTAGATATACAGCTCTAAAAGTGTCAAAGGGTTAAGTTATAAGCTTTTGATAGTAGCTAAACAGAGTAGCATCCCCCCACCCCCCGGTGGCTCAGTGATATTGTTTGTTTTATTTTGAATGCAAAGCTACAATTCGAGAATCGAACCCGAACATTGTAAATCAGTGAACTTACTACTGACCTATTGTTCGATTGGTAACAAGTGTATAACATTATTGTCGTTTCATGTTGTTATTAGAAGAATAGTTAAAAGCTATACAAACGAATAACTCATAATTAGATAATAAAATCATTTAAAATTTGAATCATACCAGGTATATGAATGAATTTTTTATCACAGTAATGAATCTCATTTCAAACATTTTTACCTTCCTTATTGTCGCAGCATTTAAAGATCATACATAAGGTGTACTTTCTTATTGTAGTGGTACTAGAATCTCCCTGACTAAAGGGTACCTTTCTTATGGTAGTGGTACTTGAATCTCCCTGAATAAAGGGTACCTTTCTTATGGTAGTGGTACTAGAATCTCCCTGAATAAAGGGTACCTTTCTTATTGTAGTGGTACTAGAATCTCTCTGAATAAAGGGTACTTTTCTTATGGTAGTGGTACTTGAATCTCCCTGAATAAAGGGTGTCTTTCTTATGGTAGTGGTACTTGAATCTCCCTGAATAAAGGGTACCTTTCTTATGGTAGTGGTACTTGAATCTCCCTGAATAAAGGGTACCTTTCTTATGGTAGTGGTACTAGAATCTCCCTGAATAAAGGGTACCTTTCTTATGGTAGTGGTATAGTTTATTCTCCTTACATACACCGTACCTTCTTCATGATACTTGTACTTAAGTCCCTTTAAATAAACCTTACCTTTCCCATGATTGTGGTATCTGGATCTCAGTAGATAAACCTTCCTCTCCCATGATTTTGGTACCTGGATCTCAGTAAATAAACCTTCCTTTCCCATGATTGTGGTACCCGAATCTCAGTAGACAAACCTTCCTTTCCCATGATTGTGGTACCTGGATCTCAGTAGATAAACCTTCCTTTCCCATGATTGTGGTACCTGGATCTCAGTAGATAAACCTTCCTTTCCCCTGATTGTGGTATCTGGATCTCAGTAGATAAACCTTTTTTATCTATGATAGTAGCACCTGGATCACAGTAGATAAACCTTCCTTTCTTATAATTTTGATACCTGGATCTCAATAGATAAAGTGAAATGTCCTTTCTCTATGAATCACTTCAAAATTTTCTATTGATTTTCGTAAGGTTTCTGATGTAATGTTATCATTTTCCAGAGCCCCCTGATAGCCCCCAAGATGTACGAGTTCAAGACTTTGGCAGCAGGACAGTGACTGTCGCTTGGTCGCCATCATACAGTGGTAACAGCCGCATCACAATGTATATTGTCAGTCATCAGAGAGCTGACTTCAACATTGGAGGTGACAGTGTAATGATTTTCTGTAAACCTAAACGTCCTAAGGACGTGTTACTGACTGTACATTCGTACATCCAAGTATAATAATAAATTCGGATGTAAGACTTGTCAGTGTTAATTGATTCAAACACAATTGTTAAGTCTAACTTTGAATGCTCTCAGTGTTATAACCGTATAACTTACAATGTGTTTCCGTAGGTAACATGGAATCAGAAGTGACTGTCCCTGCTTCCAAGACTAAGGCTATTATCACGGGTCTCTCCCCAGTGACAACATATTCTTTCCGCATCTCAGCTGTAAATGACCTTGGACAAAGTGACCCTAGTAGAGTTGTGGTGGCCACAACTGACCAAGAAGGTATATTACACGTATTAGGTGTGAAAATGTTTATGAAACACATGTGAATTTGTTTTCCTCATAAAAGTAACAAAACTATTTGTTCTAAGTATAACAAGCAACCACAAAATGTCTGCAAAAATTAAGTGTGATTAAGGGATTCTTGTGTATTCATCCCTATTTTGTGGCATCATACTTTTTTCGCCTGTTGTTATTAAACAATTTCATTGAGGTAGGTTGATAAGTTAAAATTTATTTTAATAATTAATTGGTAATATACTGTTAAGTTTCTCTAATTTTGGATTACATCGGGGGCCAGCGAAGCTGGAATGGTTTCTCCAGGATGGTACACGTACCCCAGAGTACTGGACCAATGTTAAGTGAATATTTACAGAACCCACGCCTTCCAGCTTCACCCCAACTCACTGTGTGTACATATAATTGATGACCACATGCCATGGTCAGATCAGTTAATGGTGAGGATATCATACGGATCCCAGGTTTTGAAGTATGATACAACGCATACTCACACACACCTGCCGGGCTCGGCCTCACTGAAAATTAGAAGAAAAGTAGACTGCTATATAATGTATTGTTTTCATAATTTACAAAATGGCGTTTTTAAATTCAGACATCAATAACCTATACACAGATCTGTCAGTTGCATAAATACTTGGTCTCCATGATATCTTGAATATTAATTTAGATTATTCTTTATTTATTTTTTTATTTTTACTAAAATTGTTTGGGCATATATCATATTTGTGCAATGTAAAGTCACAAAAGATCGTTATTTAAAAACAATTTGTGCTGCCATCTAATGAACAGAAATTAAACTGTTGTTTATGAAACGTAAATAATATATGCTTATAAACTGAAGTCACTGCTAAATAGTAGTTTTCCTTTTTATTATTTCCCCATAGAAATATATGTGTGGTGGAAGAACAGAATAATATTACTGTTATACAAGCTGTGAAATACTCGATAATAGCAGTTAAATGCTCAAATAAGGCTATACTTCAACTTTACTAGTTATTTGTAACCATCATATAGTAATAGAATGAATGCTGCTGTCATTTGTTCATCCCTACACACTAAGCACTGCTATGCTACAAACTTACATATACCTATTGTGAGCATAATACAGACACACACATATAGAAATGTGTTTGTTTTATCTTGATATAATAAGAATGTGTGTTAGCATTTATATTCAGTATTGATATTATAAAAATGTGTGTTAAACAATGATATTCAGTATTGATGTCATAATAATGTGTGTTAAACAATGATATTCAGTATTGATGTCATAATAATGTGTGTTAAACATTGATATTCAGTATTGATATCATAATAATGTGTGTTAAACATTGATATTCAGTATTGATAATGTGTGTTACGTTTTGTGCATGCATCCAGAGGGTAAAGGCGTTATGAATTAAATGCTACTCTTGTGTACCATTGTTTTCTCATATAAATCATCCATCATCACAATTGCATTGGTGTTTTTATAATGCTGGTAGCGTCCGATAGAGAGCGCCAGTTATGTATCAATAATTTGTATTATTGGAGTGATATCATTAATGTGTAGCTATATGTCTTATGTTAATTTTGTTCCATTTTAAGAATTATGACTGAGATTAGATATATCAATATGAATAGTATAATTAGGATTAACAAAAGCATTGTCTTCAAGTCAGATAAAGGTGGCTTGGAAGGTATCTTTTAATACAACTAGTATAATTAGGCTTAACATAATTCATGCTTGATTTTTCCTCATCAGCACCTGGTGGTCCTCCTTTATTTGTTCAGGTTCAAGCATTGTCTTCAAGTCAGATAAAGGTGACTTGGAAGGTATGTTTTACTACAAGTAGTATAATTAGGCTTAACATAAGTCATGCTTGATTTTTTTAATCAACACCTGGTTGACTTTAGGTTCAATGAATTGTTACGTCTCCGTTCGTTAGTTAATTTTCCGTAACTTTGTTCCCACGAAACTTTAGCGACACAAGTCCTTTCTTAACAAAACTGGTTTATTCTTTCTGAATAAAACTTTACCGATACACTTATTTTCAACAGTCACTCTATAACAAACGCTATAACAACGAACGTTAACTTCAACAATACTTTCTGACTGCAGTTCAATTACTCACTACCTACACACATTGATTTCGTCACGTTGTGACCCCCCTATATATATACCAGCCTTCCCTATATCTAGTAATCTCCCGACAATTCACGAACGTTCGAGAGAAGGAGTGGCGTGATATAGTCACGTGACCTCGCTGACGCAACAGAATGTTTTCTATCAAGTAAAGGTCACTTGGTAAGTATATTTAAATATCCACGAGGTACATGATAATGAGTAGTTGGTAATTAGAGACAATTACACTTGGATAACAAGGGTCACTTGGTAAGTATATTTAAATATCCACGAGGTACATGATAATGAGTAGTTGGTAATTAGAGACAATTACACTTGGATAACAAGGGTCACTTGGTAAGTATATTTAAATATCCACGAGGTACGTGATAATGAGTACTTGGTAATTAGAGACAACTACACTTGGATAACAAGGGTCTTTGATCTTGCTGTTTAAACCCACTGCGCCATCCCATCAAATAGGATGTTTTCTGAATCAATCTTTTCACATTGAGATGTTAAAAAGTATTATTATTGTTGTTAAAGACTCGTATTTTCAGAATATTCTATACATATTATCAAGTGTTACGCTACATTTCTTCTATTAAATACTAACTATTTTAGTAAAAGCGAGAATGAAGATTATAAGTTCTTTACGTATCCATGCATCCAGGACTTGACCTCACGATACTCTTTACATTATTAGGTAACCATGGACACCATATGTGACTGTTCTCTCTATGTATCCGAAACTTGTCCTCGCTAAGATTAGCGCTAATAGGTAACCATAAAGACGATGGGTTAACGTGGTTACTTTTACAGTTCTCGTCATGTATCAGGGACTTGATTTCTAAATTTATACTTTCCGAAATAATTCATATGTTCTTATAGTCATAGTTGCATCCCCCTACCAACTGTCCACGCCTCCTTGGGGGACACACCCCACAGTTTGAGCACCACGGCACTAAGGTAGTGGGAAGTTTTCACTTATTTGGTTATTAATGAAAGTAAACATTGCTTCCTGACAAATTAATATACTTTTACTCTAAGCCTAGTGTATTGTTAATATTCGCACTAAATATCAAATACTACTAAAAAGATGTTAAGCGGAAAAAAAATAGTGTGGAAGGAAATATCAGCTCATTAAGGTTATCGTATGTTTATTGTAATACATGTAACTTTAGACGTCTGATTGTTAAAAATGATATGGATGTGTTTATGATATAAAACTGGTTTAAGTTTATATGAATATATTAACGATATGAAATTACAATGTCTCTAGCCTCCTAAGACGAGTCAATGGCACGGAAATATTAAAGGGTATTACGTTGGTTACAAAATCACTGATGCTTCAGAAAAGTTCGTCTATAAAACATTGGAAGAGGAGAAAGGATTTAACAGAGAATGTGTCCTTACGAGCCTCCGTAGATTTACACGCTATACTGTTAAAGTTCAAGCTTTCAATAGTAAAGGCACAGGGCCATCATCAGACCATTTGATTGTTAAAACATTAAAAGAAGGTACGGAGGTTTGAACAAACTATTATATCGTTAAATTCTGTATTTACTTTAAATGATTCAGTTTAAATTTTATGTACTTGTTTTTTCGTTAATTTTTGTACTTAAGACCAACTAATAAATATTTATTATTATCATGGTTATATAAGGAAAATGTTCAAGTTTTTTACTGTCACTTAAAGGTTTTAGTTCTGTCTTATTATTATTTTTTGTTGTTTAGTCCTACTTGAAAATATTTGGTAACAACTGATAATGTGTAACTTATTGATGGATGTAAAGCACCGTTTTGATCTTTTCTTTTGTTTAAATTTCAACACATTTCTGATTTATTTTCGTTTCCATCTATTATGATGTCATCAATATTTTCCAGATCCACCACTGGCTGTTGAACTATCTGTTGCTAGGGTGACCTTCACGACCATTGACGTCGTATTGCAGAGGAACCCACTAGACACCAATGTTATTACAGGTATAAACAATTTGTCTTCTCGAGTATCATTTTACAATTTACAGTTATGTACATTGTAGACAGAAATTATTATAAACATAAACTAAATAGAGGAAATAGATAACATTATTTTCACGGTGAGTCAGTGGTAAGTGTATGAACTTATAACATTGTTTTCACGGTGAGTCAGTGGTAAGTGTATGAACTTATAACATTGTTTTCACGGTGAGTCAGTGGTAAGTGTA
>NW_013674308.1:25991-29681 GCF_000517525.1 Limulus polyphemus | reverse complement strand
TTTAATCATTGCAATATATTACTAATTTTAATTAAGGTCCTGATTCGGTTTTTATGGAATTGAAATACAAAATAAAAAATAATTTATTTTTATTATTTTTCTCAAAATTATAAGTTATTTTTTTATTTGTTCGAACGAAGTCTACATTTACAAATTCAGTATTATAATTGACTGAGTTGTCCCCTAGTGGCACAATGTTAAGTCTTTGGACTTATAATGCAATTATCCAAGTTTCGATACCCGTGGTGGGCACAGCACAGATAGCCAATTGTGTAGCTTTGTTCTTAACAAACAAACAAAAGTTGGTGAATTATAATTGCAAAGTAATAACTTGCGTAAATTATGTAAATTAAATATTCATTTTGCTGCAAATACCAAATGACTGAAGTAAAAGAAAATAGCTTTATTAGTCAGCAACAGGATAAATATATGTCAAGTTTAGAAGTGTTTAATTTTCCATTAAGAAACAGTAAATGTGTATGTGCACTTTCGTCTGCAGTAAATAAGCGTCACCTAGTTATTCTCAATGTTTCTGATGACCATATATTTATGACTGATAGTGGCAAACTAACCATATTCTCGTTTTAAAAAGTAGTATTTTTAGTTGGATGAATGGCCAAATTTTATGAATATAAATTTTGATGAAATTAACACTTTTACTGCTTTGACTAATTTTATTGAGTTGGTGAAACTTGAACTTTTGGTTTCATTTCTTAATTACTTTCATGTTGTACAAATTAGAAGTATGATTTTACAAAGAAAACCTTAAGAAAATAGAAATATGCCATTAATTTTTTATGTTTTTCTGCTCTTCACTGTTACAAGTAGACGTAGCAAAATTGAATTTAAAATTAAAGTCTAGTGCAGCTGCGCTCGACAATAAATATATATTCTGTAAATTAAAATTAAAAATCTAAATGAGCAAGACTACCTTAAATAAAATTTATCTGGTGTTAGTATAATTTCATTTTTAGAATACAAATAACAAAAACCCAATATGAAAATATCGATATATATATAGTAGAGACGGCAGATATGGGTATTTGAAAACTTTTATTAAAGAAGATAGAACAAGTAACAACGTTTCGACCTCCTTAGGTCATAATTTTATTAAGATTGAGATTTGAAATAGTGACCGTTGCTGATCACGAGCTGTGAAGACTACAATAATAACAGGTGTAAGATTGTAGAGGACATTGTAAATATTTAACCTATTATATGGTAGTTAACATTTAGGAATAATTAGTAAAGATATAAAACGGTTCCTAGGCGCTGGTTCAATGTGGGTTTATGTTATTGTATTAGAATAGCTTCTTTTAGTTTTTGTTTGTTTTCTTTGTTTAATATCTTAGTGTTTTCTATGGTTATACTGTGGTTATTTGAGATACAATGTTGAAAAACATGGAAGGGGGATTTTTTTCTGTGTTCATTGTGTCTTGTTTTCATTTTTCAACTTGTTTCACCGATATAGAATTTATGGCAGTTGTTGCATTATATTTTATAAATTATGTTAATATTATTCTTGTCAAAGTAGTTTTTACGTAGCATAAATTTTAATTTTGTACCTGGTTTGCTGGAATGTTATGTTTGGTTAAGAGATTTTTTCACACTTGCTAAATTACAACGTAGCGCAGTTACATCTGCACCATACTGTTCAAAGCGATGCTATTCGGATAACTTAATGAAATAAAACTGCAAATTCCGAGAAACCAAATCAAAGGAAAAAAAAATGAATGAAATAAGATATACACACTCACCAGAACTCTTCCTTTACTTTTTCTTTAATGGTGCATCCATCAAATGATGTTTAAACAAAAAGGACTAACTCGACCAAAGATTTCTGTTCAGCGGTGAATAAAAAATTAGGCCCCGTTTACAAAAGTATGTCTTAAGCACGGTGTTGTGCATTACCAGAAGGGTTTTAATGATGTTGCTAAAGGTCATAGGTTGATTCTGTGCACATTTATCAGCATTAGTTGAAGGACTGTGATGAGTTACTAAAGATCATATTGTTGCGTCAGCGAATTCACGTGACTAGTATCACGCCACGTCTTTCTCGAACCTTCGTGAATTGTCGGGAGATTACTAGACATGTGTTAGTCTTGAATATATAAGACAGTCACAAGGTGACGGAACAATGGATGTGTAATTGAACTAAGTATTGTTGGAGTCGAGCACGTGAGACGTACGTTGAGAATTATAGCGTTTGTTATAGCGCGAGTGTTGAAATTAAGTGTATCGCAAAGTCATATTCAGAAAGAATAAACCAGTTTTATTTAAGAAAGGGCTTGTGTCGCTAAAGTTTCGTCGGAACGAATTTACGGAAAATTAATTAGCAAACGTAGACGTAACAATATGTTAATTCTGTGTACATTTATCATATTAGTTGAAGGACTGTGATGGGTTACTAAAAGTCATAGATTAATTCTGTGCACATTTACCAGCAATAGCCGAAGGACTGTGATGGGATTATTACAGTACATAGGCTAATTCTGTGCACATTTACCAGAACTACCTGAAGGTATGTGTTGGTGTTCCTACAATTCAAGGTTTAATACTGTGCGGATTTTGAAGATCCTGGCTTTGGAGTAAACCTTGATATCTGAAGAGAATGAGTTTTCTATATTATGCAAATTCTACAAGACAAGAACTTTTGTGGCTGCAATTAGACAAAGGATGACATAGACAAGACATATATATATATATATTTCTGGCATGTTCCTCAAATTCTTTTCACTTATTTCCTGTTGCTAAAGTATTTAACAACTTTATGAAGTACATTCAGTGTAGCAATGTCCCTAGAACTGGTCAATGTAATAACGATCTTGGGACTGTTCTAAGTCAATGTAACGATGCCCTTGGGTCTAGTCGGTGTAACAATGCTATTTGGACTAGTCAGTGTAACAATACTATTTGGACTAGTCAGTTTAGTAATGCTATTTGGACTAGTCAGTTTAACAATGCTATTTGTACTAGTCAGTTTAACAATGCCATTTGGACTAGTTAGTTTAACAATGCATTTGGACTAGTCAGTTTAACAATGTCACTTGGACTAGTCAGCGAAACAATGTTCCTGGGACTGGTCAAAGTAACAAAACTCTAGGAACGATGATTGTAACAATGACTTTTGGACTGGTGGTATATTTTGTAAAGAACTTCTACTAATGTTACTTTCTTCTTGTCCTCTGTTTGGACAGCGATAAATCTTCGGATTTACAACGCTATAATCAGGGGTTCGATTCCCCTCGGTGGACACAGAAGATAGCCCGATGTGGCTTTGCTGTAAGAAAAACACACTTTTTTCTAGAGAACGTAAAGGATTGAAAGTTCTTTTAATAAAAGTCTTTGTGGAGTTAAGGCAGGTGAGCCTCAATTTATATTTCTTTTTTAAAGTAGTGTAATGATTATCAAATAAAGAAGCTTTCTGTTTGATAACATTTTTCTCAGAAACCACAATAACATGTTTGGTTTTTTACAAAGGAGTTGTTTAAGTGTTAACACACTTAGAATGCATAGGACGATACTGTTGCCAGATTTTTGTTTTATATGTTGTAAAATAAAGCTTATTCAAATAGTATTTCATTGCAACCCTATAGATTTAGAAGCTTTACGTTATTGAACAGGAAACACATTACATGATCAGTTTGTCATTGTGTTATAAATGGGAAAACAAAACTAATTAGACAGTTT
>NW_013674308.1:12597-25065 GCF_000517525.1 Limulus polyphemus | reverse complement strand
AGGCGTTAACTAAGAAATAAAATAATATACACACACACACACATGTATATATATATATATATACATTTCACCCAAATTTTATATCACAAAAGTATTTAAATACAATAAGAATAATCAATATTACTCACTGCACACTTTTAGTTACTTCTTAAATCAAATGTAAGCAACTGAAAAGAATAAGTATGTCTTACCATTTACTTCAAAACTTTCTCACTTTCCCCACTTTTGTCTTTTCGTTTAATGATCTGACAGCTTTTAAAATAGACAAATACTATTTATATTGATAAATCAGAAGTCTTGTGGTGCATTCTTGTCGGCTGTCACTGCTGTTTTGAGAAAAATTGGTAGCACAAATACTTTTCTCTGTAAGAGGTCGCCCTGGCGTGTAACGCCTGCGCAAATGTCTCTGTGAAGTTCCTCCTTATTTACTGTTAGGTTTGAGGTGGTTGTACTTCAGACGATGGTGGTGTATTTATGTAATTTAGTTTTTGTATCACTTTATTAAATTCTAAATGAATTGAGATGAAGATGATAACCGATAATCATGTAGAATTATAGAACGTTAAACATTTCTGTAGTGCGTTAATGACGTGCTTGCTCTGATAGTGATACTGTACTGATATTTCACTTTCTGTGATACTATTAGTATTAGTTAGTATTAGTATATATATAATATTAATATTATTACTGATAATGATATGGGAGTGCGATTAGTGAGAACTTTAAGTTAGTTTAACTTACGGTTTAAATTAACTAAAACTTTAAAATTAAAAAAGTTAAACTTTTGTAAGGCAATTCAACTTTCAAGTTGCATAAAATTAAAAGCAGCCAATTTCAACCATCGTCAAGAAGCCTAAACTAAAGTAAAAGTAGGTTACGTAAACAAGTTGAAATTGAAGAAGGCATACTTAAAGTCTATAAGTTATGAATATTAGTATTATATGAGTCAGTATTACTGAGGTGTGAGGAAATTATTCTTAACATGTAGAGAGAGCTCAACTTAGTTAAGGTGTTTATCTTTGAGTTCAATTTATTATATTCTCTGAAGTTTAGTTCAAAATTCAGGTTCTGGATATGTTTTGAAAGGTGATTATTATGTTTATACTGGGCAACCAATGTATGTGAGTAATACACACACACACACACACACACACATATATATATATATATATATATATATGCACACACAGGCTACAGTGTGATTCCTTGTGTAAGTAAGTAGTGTTTCACACCATATAACAGGGCTTGTTGATGTAATAGCAAAAGAAATTCATTTCACAATACCAGGGTTGAAGATTTGATTCTAACCTATGACAACTGTTTTTGTTATCTTTTTGTACATGTTTCTCTTGTGAGATGAGACGTGTGTTAATTCAAGTTTTATCTGTATGAGTAACATTTATAAAAATATTACTTGTATATCTTTAACTGATTGCAGAAAAAAACACGATTGACAGAGATCAGTGTACTGTATTTCCAAAGTGTTTTCTGTGTCATGTAGGTTAGTTTTTGTCAAATTATATTATGATAGATTAGTTTTTGTCAGATTGTGTTATAATAGGTTAGTTTGTCAAATTGTGTTATGATAAGTTAGTTTTGACAAATTATATTACGATAGGTTAGCTTTTGTGAAATTATGTTATGATAAGTTAGATTTAGTTGGTATATAGCTTATCTAATAATATGTAATGTTCCACAATGATGGTGTACAAAGAACTGTAAGATACTTTCACAATGGTTATTTAGTTGTTTTTATCTTAATATATACACCGTGGTCATATACCTACCCTCTTGTTTTTATGATCATATACACTACTGTGAACAGTTTTGTGTGTTAATGTGTAGTTCAACTTGAAGTTGGTCATATGTAAAATTCCATAATGGTTGTCTGTGTAGTCAAACTTTGCATTGACTGAATGACAGCCATGTAGTTGTTTTCATTTGATTACATACACGATAACTATGTACATAACCTTAGCCATGCTTTTGACAATTTTCAATTTGATCTACTTTTGTCACTTTATGAAATGAATTTGTCTTGTACAAACGTTGTTTAATTTTTCACACTGTTTTATGAGTTTGGCAGTTGTGAAATATTTAGAGTTAATTTGAATTTACAGAATTTTATCATCAGTACAATGATTTAGACAAGTTTAAAATCAATTCTATCTGAGCAGCAAGTTAGTGTATGTTAGAAAAAAGTATCTTATGTGCACTGTCTGATACCAGCATTATATTCACCAAGAAATTTTATTTTTATTCACTACAGTAGAGAAACTGTGAGGTGGAACTGTATGACTGTACACACACACACACACCCCTGGTCCTCCAGATTTCAGGTAGGTTTGGAGTCTGTGCATTCTACTACCCTAAACTATACCATGTTCAAATTTGCTTCTTTGATTAATGGATATGCCGGTAGGGAGTACAGATTGCTTTGTTTGATATTTGTTGGCTAGATTTGTGTTAAGAGCATGTGATCTGGTTGTTTTTAGTCAGTGGAAGAGTGACTCAAATGTTTCTTTCAACTTTTTTTTATAAATATTAGGAAAAAATTTACCACAAGGAGGATAAGACAGGAAATGAAATTTCATGTATATCAGATTTCTAGTTTATAAAGGAGGCTTTAAATATTTCAAGATATATTACACAAAGTTTTGCTCTTGATGCTAAATCTTAGTCAGGTTAACTCTCATGTGTTTCTTTACTACACTTAATTCTTTGTTTTTCTATATTCCTTGGGTCTTTTTTTATAGTGATTAAGATTACAGTTATAATATTTTTTCTCAGAAATTCATGTAGTTCATGACGATGTGAGGGCTTCACTTGATTACCAGTTGACAGCTCAATGCTGATTGGAATGCAATGAGGATTGACAACATGTTTATCTCGTCCCCAAGACTCTTCACGATAAACTAATAAATATACAACTATCGGAGGAGAATTTATTATTGACAAGCATACATCAACAGCATGGCATACACAAGTCTGTTTAGTGTATCTGTCTCTAAAAATTGATAAATAACAAATTAATTTTGATTGGAAACATGGTGCGAAGTACTTGTAGATTTACTTGACAAATAAAATGAAATGGAAAATCATACCATACAATTGTCAGCAACAATTAATTAAACTTTGTTCATTGAGGTCGATATCGATGAACAAGTGTGTGTTCCCAAAAGAATCTAATAAAAATCTGCCCCAAATTTGATTATTTTCTTATGTTAAGGTTTTCAGAATTAGTTCTTTTTGGTTTGAAATTTCTGTAATTCTCTTCGTAGAATAAATGTTGCCAGTAATTTTATTCATGGTATAACATGTTAGGTTTTAGGTGATAATGGAAGTAGTGGTATTTCTGAAAGTTTTGTTGTCAAGCGATTTGCAAAGAAAAAATTACCTACCTACTCTTTAAATCAGTTTGGGGTTACAGCAAACAAAAATAATTTTAAATGTGGCCCAACCATTGCTCCTTCTTATTTAGTGCAGTGTATCATGTTCACAACCATTGCTCCTTTTTATTTAGTGCAGTGTATCATGTTCATAACCATTGCTACCTTTTTATTTAGTGCATTGTATCATGTTCACAACCATTGCTACCTTTTTATTTAGTGCAGTGTATCATGTTCACAACCAAAATAAAAAGAGCAACAATGGTTGTGAACATGATACACTGCACTCTCTTTTTTATTTAGTGCAGTGTATCATCTTCTCAACCATTGCTATTTCTTATTGGTGCAGTGTATCATGTTCACAACCATTGCTATTTCTTATTGGTGCATCTTGCTTTCTTTAAGCTTTGTTAAATAAAAGCTTACAGTATCCTGTTATTTGGACTAGTGTCATGGACACCTTCATCAAGCTTGTTGAAAATTTCCTGTATAATGTTTGTAAGAAAAATATCTGTTATCTAGTTTTTAAGATTATTTTGAAACTACCATCTTTAAAGATAAAACATACATAGACAACAGTTGAGTATTAGCTCGTTGGGTCTCACAAAACTAAGGCTTGTTACTAACTTTTTTTTTGCCAGCAGCAAATATTGTCCAGTTATTTCAAACATTATTTACAAAAGTGTTACCACTCTGGCAAAAAGAGAAGCAAAACAAACAATTCACAAGTTGTGTGCCAACATCAGATGCAACTAGTTATTTGACATGAAATTCCAAGAAGCTTTATGTCGTTGATTTTATATTTAAAAAAAATTGGTTTCTCTAAGTTTTAAAATAGCAACTTCGAGCAGTGTGTTAATTTTTAATCTTTTTCATTTCATATTAACAGATATAACTTATCACAAATATAGAACTAAAAAAACTGAATTATCCACAAGAAACAACTGGAAAAGTGTTATTGATTGATTATCATGGGGAATTTCCATGAATGATTCACAAAAGGCTACTGGACAAAGCATATTGAGTGATCATCATGATGTGGTTTTTCATATTAAGGTTGTGCTTGTGGCCATGTTTTGACTACTATTGACAAATGCCTTGATTATTAACTACAGTAAAATGCCAGTCACTGGCTAAATACTAGAACCCAGTGTTTTTATCAATACTAACTTTTAGCCTTGTACTTTCCTGTGTTATACTAATAGTGTTTTGAGGATCCTAGACTTATTTCCAGGCCTTCAGTTGTCAAGGTGTGAGGCCACTAGCTAAATGTAAATGTGTATTTACTCCATAATCAGAGATCTCAAAAACCTGAAACCACAAGTATTTGATGCACAGACTTCTCAGTTCACATGAACACATTCATACTGGGAAATTTTAATTCACACGCATGGAAAGTAAAAAAAAAAGAGAGACAAACAAAATCAATTTTAGTGATCTAATAAAGTCGGTTACTGTGATTACACTGAGTGGTGTCACATAAAGTCATTGATTAATTGATTTTTGTGTAAGTAATTGACTTATTGCAATAATAAGGTCCTGCTTATCACTACTTTTGACTATTCCAACTGTCCAAGTAATTGACTTATTGCAATAGTAAGGTCCTGATTGGAATAGTCAAAAGTAGTGATAACTGTCCAACTAATTGAAATATTGTTATTAAATTTTCTCACCATATCATTTTATGCTACTAGGACTATCTGCAACTGACTAGAGGGAAGGCAACTGGGTATCAGTATCCACTGCCAGTTGTTTTTATTTGTGTGCACCATGGTTTGAGGAACACTGTATTCTAATTGATTAATAGCACCCTTGATTAGTCAAATACCATTCTCACCCAGCTTTAGCTCTAATACTTTTACTGACTTTAGAGTAACTTCCAGTAACAAATGCATTTGTTTTACATATTATATATTACAAGTTGGTGTTACCCATGTAAACAATTTCTAAGCTCATGTTTTTCATGTGGTTTCCTGTCTGTGCAGAGACCTTAGTCATACAACTGTTAATTTAATTAGAGAGTTATATTAAATTGATTTGTATACTTGTGGGTGAGGTGCCAAGCAGATGACCTGTTACCTGGTCCTGTCTGGTTTGTCAGCTCTTTGTACCTACAGTGTTTGTAACAAAAAATAAAACATGATTTTAATTGTATTATCATATAGTTGATAACCGATCATGAGCTATTACTTGTAGCACTTTTGATTAACAGTAATCAGATTATTAGACTAACAGATGCCTACTGAGACTATGTTGTTCCTTTTACTTTTGTTTGCTTTTTTGAGTAAGGATGTTGACATTGTGCCACCTACTACTTTCCAATAACATATTTGTAATTGTATCATTTGTTTCGACTCTTCATAATTAGAAGTTACTTATCTCACATACTAGTTACAATTAATCAAGAAATTTCTGATTTGAAATCTCTTGTTCACATCAGTCATACTAAAATATTGCTAATATTATATATAAAAAAGTTCATTTGTATAACATACACTAAATTTATAATGCTTGAAGACCGCTTGAGTGGGTAATGAAGAAAAACTTTAGATATAAGTTTGTCATCATCATCATCATCACCTGATGATTACAAAACCTTGTTGAAACATTGTACATTTGCTGTTATGTTAAACTTACATTAAAGTTTTTCTTCATTACCCATTCAAGCGGTCTTCAAGCATTATTAGTCTCAAAGTTGGTTCCTCGTCGTCGAATTTGAGTACACTAAATTTGTAAACATTTTTACTATGTCTTAAGGTTTAGTATTTTTTTTGTAATAGTAAAGGAGTTCAACTGTGATGAAAACTTTGTAAAGTTGTTTAGTACATGCTCGTGACTTAAGTTATGCTGGATTGAGCTGTCCGTAGCATTTGAAGATCATAAAAAACACACTTGTGATTGTATTGATTATCACAGAGTGCAGTTTAAAAGAAACTTCTTTACAAAAGTAATATTCTAGACTTGACAATAGAGGTCTTTCTGTACACCAACCCTCAAAGAAATACACTTAATTTGTTCAAAAGATCCAGGTTTGTCTTGTACACTGGCAAATATGGTAATTTAGCATTGATAATATAATTAAAAAAACATACTTTGCTTTCTTTTGCAAAAGTGTAAGTAATTTCATATTTCAGAAATGTTATAAAGGCTGGTTGTTGAACATATAATTCAGAAACAAGCCAACTATCTAAACATGGTTATTAAAGTTAAGCTCTTGAAATTCAAGCTCATCATGATGATATGCAAGGATTTTGAAGACAATTTAATTCTTATTTTTCAGATGGATTTTCATGGAAATAAGATAATTAGGTAAGTGTTAAAAAGCATGTGAAAGCTGAGTATCAAAGTTCTTTCTTGTAATTGTGAGGTTTTTGAACTTGGTGATTTTTAGATGTAGTTCTATTTTGGTACTGATTTTGTTATCTCTAAGGAACTTCACAGATGTACTTAGAGAATATAAAGTATATATTTGATACATATCTTAGAAATTGTTTTATGTGATTACAGTTATTGTTTCCACTTGTTATGCTCATTTTTATTTTTCTACAGGGGTTCATGACATGAATATGTATTGGTTTGATAGTTCACAACTTCATTTTAACTTGTTTCGTGTTAATGTAAATTACATCCTAGACATCATTTAAGTCAGTTTTCTTGTGAATGATGTCATTTCATGGTTTTAAACTTCTTGTCTAGCCACATCACATTTCTTAGAACATCCTAGACATCATTTGTTAAGTCAGTTTTCTTGTTAATGATGTCATTTCATGGTTTTAAACTTCTTGTCTAGCCACATCACATGGTTTTAAACTTCTTGTCTAACCACACCATATTTCTTAGAATAATGATTGAACAAATGAATTTCATTCCAGTTTTGACATCGTTTCTTACACAATTTTTTTGGTTCTTCTTGTATTTAGTCATGCACAATGCCAGTAGGTTCTCATCTTTTATTTCAGATATCATTAGACCTATCTTCCGAATATCACGACTCTGTATCACCTATCTGATACCCTTCATAACATTGATCAATTTGAAACGAATACTTGCCTTCACACTCGGTTATCTTCCTCATCTTTTCCACATGTTTTGCCACTAGCCCTCTGAAAACTCCTACCTAATTTCACATGATGTAATCATGCAGCAAAAGCTCTCAACCAGTGGAAGAGTGACAATTTCCTTGCCTGCTAATTATGCTCTCTATGCATTTCCAATTGTGAATCTTCATTCTTCTCCTCAGCACTGTATTGACCAATCATGATTAAATTTCTCTTCAGTGTTCAATTTAACGAGATTTTCTATGTTAATGATACTTTGATTTTGAATTTCTTTAGCTTTTGTTTCAAAGGTTTGAGTATTTTATCATGGCTTCTTAAAGAACACAGTCTTGAATGTTGGTTGTTGTTCACACTTAGGCCTTATTTCTGCTGTGGCTTTTGGATGCTCTTTAACCATTGATCAGTGTGTTGTGGATTACCACATGCTCCATGGACCTCATACTTCTGTCTCATCTGCTGAATTTCTCTCTCCTCAATAGAGAACGACCTATTAGATTGCCTACTTTGCTTTGGTAATACTCCACTATTTGTTAAATGATTTTAACCTTTCCATAATTTCATTCTCAGGTATGTTCCTTTCCACCTCTTTTGGCTTTGTTCTTTGATTTCTGAACCTCATTGTTTGTTATTAGATTTTATACTGTTTCTTTTATATAATAACTTCTTTCTCGTGGCCAACTGTTTTGTCCCTCTCTTGTTTGTGGTTCCTTTTGTTCTGATTTGTGGACTTTCTTCCCTTCCTTTTCTCAATTTTCCCGTCATTGGTATCTATCTGGCCAGCTTGGATTTGGTCTCTTCAACATCTTCGGCTCTATCCCTTGATATTTTGTTCCCCTTCTGTCGGGACTCCTTGGGTTGGTTACATTCCTCTTTACCGTATCCATTCCCTCTTCTTGTGTATGTATTATTCATCTAGCTCCTTTTCTTTGTCCAGATGTCTTCTTCGGTGTTCCCTTCTCCTCCTTTCCTACATTATCATTGTTTGAAAAATACACATCAAGCCAGGATAACAGAAAGTACTTACAACATCTGCCCTAACTCTACAAGTTCCCATTGTAAAATGGGAAGTTCCACAAGACCATTTGAGATTTCCTTCTGGTATATATATTTCCACCTCTATCACATTTTTGCCTGGTTCAGACTGTACCTATTTCATGGACTATCAAGGAAAAAGCCAGCACACAGCAGTTTCTGGCCACTTCATGGCTTACACTTACTGGCTTTTAAAAATAGGGTTTGGCCCTGTCTTCAGTAAAAGCCTTCCTGGACTGAAGCTATCTGGCTACACTTTCCCAGTCTCCCCTATGCAACTTTTTATCATTCACATATAAAGAACACTAAAGTTTTCCATGCTTGAAGAACACAAAATTTACTTCTTAGCTGAAAAACATATCAATAAACATTGTTTATCATAACACATATATTGCTTTCATCAACCTTGCAAAGGAAGCTTTTAGGTAACGTATATTTTACTGTTTGGTGAATATTCATGTTACTACTTATTCAAACACTTGTCAAAGTTAACAATACATCATTAATAAATTGTTTTTTGTTATAAATAAAACATCAACTCTGGAAACGTTTGAGTAATGTGTGATGTTACTCACCATAGCCTCAATTACTAACCCTGTATGTATTCTAATTATGTTTTTTAATCAGAAATTGGGAACTTTTTGTCATATTTGAATATACAGTTTTCGTTTTTTTTAGCTTAATGTAATACAATGGCAGCACAAGTTGCTGCAGTTCCTGAAGTAAAGGAAAAGCATGACATTAATGAAGGAAATGGTAAAGTAAAGGTTGATGAAGAAGGACTAACTAGCCGAATAGAAGACAAATCATTAGGTAATTCTGTCTTTTTAAAGTTCATTTTTAGAAGCAGAATTTTCAATGCTGTCATAGATATTTTTCTCTGATTTCAGATGTGCATATTTAGGAGACTCTTGATGTTGTACTGTGTCAATAAACCTGTGCATACAAATAAGAAAAGAACCACCTTACACTGTAAAAATACACCTGAGTGTGTAGATAGTAGATTCATCACGTTACACTGTAACAATACACCTGAGTGTATAGATAGTAGATTCATCATGTTACACTGTAAAAATACACCTGAGTATGTAGATAGTAGATTCATCACGTTACACTGTAAAAATACACCTGAGTATGTAGATAGTAGATTCATCACGTTATACTGTAAAAATATACCTGAGTGTGTAGATAGTAGATTCATCACGTTATACTGTAAAAATACACCTGAGTGTGTAGATAGTAGATTCATCACGTTATACTGTAAAAATACACCTGAGTGTGTAGATAGTAGATTCATCACGTTACACTGTAAAAATACACCTGAGTGTGTAGATAGTAGATTCATCACGTTATACTGTAAAAATACACCTGAGTGTATAGGTATGAAAATTAAAATTAAATTTTTAGAAAATTGTGATAAACACATGAGTGTATCATTCAGCTTTATCATTATCAACCAACACTTGGAATAGATCATGTCGTACTAGTACCTGAAAAAAATTGTATTAACAAAAGTTGTCAAAATATTGAAAATAGATTTGGAGTATTCATCCTGAAAATAATGTTGTTACAAGTTTGATCCAATTCTTCCAAAAAAAAAATTTTTTTGTGTGATACTAATATAAATATGTTTTATTGTATTTTTAAAAAGAGTGAAGGATGTTCCTGGAAGTTACAAGAAGCATAAACAAATAGAACCAAAAGCTTTGGATGAAATTGAAAGATTGCTACATAATTATGTAGCATGCCAATTACCTCTTTGTGTTTGTTATTATCTTTGTACATTAACAGGATAAAGTTGGAAACATTTTAGTAAAAACAGAAGTAAAAAGTTTACATTTGTTGTTTAGGCAATATTGAATTTCTTCACTACCTATCAATGTAACTGTGTCCTGAATGGAAAATGGTGATTGATCGATATTAAGCTTACGTTATGTAGTTTATGATATTCATCATATTTATTCTGATACAGTATATGCTGGGAATGTTGGTGAATGTAAATAAGAAAATAATATAAAGAATCTCATATATTTAAACTGAATGGAGCTTTAAATATTAATGTGAGTTAGCTGAAACATACATTGTTGTATATGTATTTATAACTTCTTTATACTTTAGGGGAAACTGTGCAGAAAAAACGCCCACCCCCTGTAGATGTAAGTAAGTTTTTAACATTTACTATAAAAGAGATGTTAAAAGTTGTGTTATTTAAAATAAATAGCAACATTATCAACCCTTAGTTATTCAACGATCAAGTTGTAATCAGGCTGACAGGAACTGAAAATGTCAGAAAAAATTCTCATGGAAAGATGTAAAAGTGTTTTCCAGGAATCAGCATGTTTCATTAACAATTAGAAAAGTCCTAAATCATTTGCTACAAAATGTTTAAATACAAAATACTCCAAGCACTGACATAATTGTTTTCCTTTTGACATTATATTATCCATATGACATTAGTAGTCTATACTGTATGCCTTTTGTAGCTGACAGAAGCTAAACTACTACAACAACAAATAAGTCATGGATCCAAAACTCCCAATACAAGTGGTCCTCAGACTCCGGGAACTGCTACGGAGAAGAAGAGGGATAGAGAACGAAAAATTGGACACAGAAGAGTGGAAGAAGGTGGTCAAATTACGTATAAAAAGGTGTGTGTGTGTTGAAAAATTTGGTAGTATTCATCAAAACAGTGTAAATAACATATTATTTGTTATTTATTAAGTAATATTAGATATTGTTCTTTATTTGTATCTCAAAATTATCAGATCAATTTCCTTTGGAGTACCAAGTTTCAGATGCTTCTTTTTTTTACCATCACCAAAATGATCTATATATGAAACATCAAATATTGTTATTGATTATCTCAGGTTTAACGTTAACTTTGTAAAAGTAATGTATATGTATTTTTAATTTATAGCCTTAAACTTGACAGGGTGGAATAATTTTGATTCAGTTTGTCTTGAATCAGTTCATGAATGTCTTTAACATTTCTAGATTCAAACATCCCAAATCATGGGATCATTTCAACTAGGAATTGGGTATGCTGTGGGAAAGCTAGCGTCAAAACCAGAACGAGATGTTTTAATGCAGGATTTTGCCATTGTGGAGACTATATCTTTTGCAGGGTAATTTGTGCTTACGTAACACGTGGTAGTAGAACTTTTATTATTCCTGAATATTGTTTTTGAACTTCATTATTGTGTTATTAACAAGAATTCATTATATTTATACATTTGTATTTTAGTGTAAAGGTTAATAACTTGTATGTGAAGTAGTAAAAACATTGAAGTTTGATGAATGGAAGAATACATTGCTCATAACTGACATGATAGGTCAAACTATTGAATAAACTTGTTCAAGGCCAGTGTGCTAAGCCTAATTAGTGAATTAACCATAAAGAATAGAATTGTTTGCTCACCGATAAGATTTTACAGGCCTACTTAATAACTGGGGTAATTATAACAAATGTAGTTATGGTTTTTTCTTGGATAAATGTTACAGGCCCACTTAGTAATTCAGGTAATTATAACAAATAGAACTTTGTTTTGTTCATGGATAACACATTACAGGCCTACTTAATATCTGGGGTAACTATAACAAATAGAATTATGACTTGTTTGTGGATAACGTGTTCAGGACTACTGAGAAAGTGAGGTAGATATAGTGAATCAAGCTGAGGCTTGTTCATGGTTAACTTGCTAGGCCTTCTGAGTAATTAAAATAACTAAAAAATATAGGATTATGACTTGTTCACGGATAACTTGCTAGGCCTACTGAGTAATTAAAATAACTAAAAAATATAGGATTATGGCGTGTTCATGGTTAACTTGCTAGGCCTACTGAGTAATTAAAATAACTAACAAATATAGGATTGTGGCTTGTTCATGGTTAACTTGCTAGGCCTACTGAGTAATTAAAATAACTAACAAATATAGGATTATGGCTTGTTCATGGTTAACTTGTTAGGCCTACTGAGTAATTAAAATAAC
>NW_013674308.1:10356-11619 GCF_000517525.1 Limulus polyphemus | reverse complement strand
AATATAGGATTATGACTTGTTCATGGATAACTTGCTAGGCCTACTGAGTAATTAAAATAACTAACAAATATAAGATTATGGCTTGTTCATGGATAATTGATATTTTGGTTCTTGTAAATGAGTTATGTATATTTAATAGAATTCTAATTTCTTCATGGAATGTATTTTGAGTTGATGTAATTAATCAAACTGTATCTTGTTCAAGGACAATATGCTGAGTTGTATTAGTAACTGTATCAATTAATTACTTGAGTCACTATAATAAGACTTGACCAGTTGTTTTTATTTTTGTACTTTCTCAAAATTCAAGGGATTTTATATATTGTGTGTCTTTTTCAAGACAGAAAAAAATGGACTTCACTGCATAACTAAATGGTATTAAAAGGTTAACTTTTTATGAAATGCAGTGTCATTACTCTATTCATTAACATTGCCAGAAAATTGTTTCACGGGGTTTGACTTAAGGTTTTTTATTAAAATCTTGATTCTACTCAATTTAGTTAATGTGGGAGTAGATTTGTTTATTTTTTTACTGGAATAATATTTGATGAGTACAGTTATAACTTTATTCCTTGTTGTCTGCTAGTGAAGGAAGCACGTTCACACCGGCTCATCACTTTACTGATTTCAAGTTCAAGATTTATGCTCCTGTTGCCTTTCGTTATTTTAGGGATCTTTTTGGGATTCAACCTGATGATTTTCTGGTAAGTTAATCTACACAGTTTTCATTACAACACATCATTAACTGTTCCAGCATGAGCTCGGTCCCTGGGACCAACCTCATAACCATTTTATGCTTGTTATAGTTTTCATGCTATAACTTTCAAGTTGGTAAGCATGTGATAACGACATTTGGCAGAATATCAGTAAACATTAAAATGCTTTCATATGCAAAATATCAAATTTGTTATTAAGTCTTAAGGTTTGTTAAGCAATGTTTTTCTCGTGCCTTTTTTTTCATTTCGCATGTTGGATAGGCAACATGCAAAGTAATTTTCATTTTAAGATTAAAAATACTTTTATGCATCAGAAAATTTTAATATTTCACATGCGAAATCTTCATAAGGTCCAGATAGTTATCAAATGTTTCTTAAGTTTTAGTAGACTAAACTTTTGTAAAATACAGTCAAATTTCCATTATTATACATTATATATGTACATAGATTATTACTATTTAGAAATAAGTTCTTAAACTTATATTTTTAAAACATGGAACAGCAAACAATTATCTCTTCTAGTTACGACCTTTGTACTCGGTTGCTG
>NW_013674308.1:5192-9356 GCF_000517525.1 Limulus polyphemus | reverse complement strand
GCATTCAACATATCATGTGACACACAAAAATCAATGTTTATCTGTGTTTTTTTTAATATTTATATGTAAATTAACAAATTGAGTAATGTATAGTTCTAAATTTGAATTATAATCTACAGTTTGATACCAAACTTATTTACATAAATTCATGAAATACTAGTTCAATAAAATTTTGAATGCAAGTCAACAAAAGCGATGACATGGTCTTTGACCCGTGATCTGTCTGGAGAGGGTTAATAAGAAAGAGTTGTATTACTAGCTCTCTGTCTGCAATGAACCCATGCGAGAGTTGACGAACCCTGGAGCTAGTGGAAGTATTTTCTACGTCACGACCGATGATGAGTTCATTCTTAAAACAGTTCAATACAAAGAAGCTGAATTTCTTCAGAAATTATTGCCTGGCTATTACATGGTAAGTATTTCAGTACAAGTGTTGAAAATCTAACTAATCATGTATGTGCTTCATGGTTTCTCTCAAAACGAGATGGAACTAAAGCTGGTTTTCCATTTGCTATTTTAAATATTTTTATCAGGTGTGAAAAATTCTGTTATAAAACATCTAAACATAGGGTGTGAGTGTTAACTGTTAACTTAACTGTAGAATGTATTTCTCTTTGACGATCAAAAGTAAAATTGAAATTAATAATAATTAGTCACACTTTTTATTTGAGTGAGTAAAATGATCAAATTCTATTCATAAATGGAACTGTAAATGAATATTACCCCTTGGATGAAAATTTTTCTGTGAAATCAGTGAACTCATGAAAAGTATCATATCTCGGACTAGACTTGTTACAGTAAAACCAGGGAAACATAAATGATTATAACTTCTAAGTTTAGACTTGTTACAGTAAAACCAGGGAAACATAAATGATTATTACCTCTAAGTTTAGACTTGTTACAGTAAAACCAGGGAAACATAAATGATTATTACTTCTAAGTTTAGACTTGTTACAGTAAAACCAGGGAAACAAATAAACATTACTTCTAAGTTTTGACTTGTTCCAATAAAACCAGTGAAATCACAAATATATATTGATTCTAAGATTAAAATTGTCACAATCAAATCAGTGAAATCATAGATATTACTTCTAAAGTTAGAATTGTTGCAATGAAACCAATGAAATCATAAATATGTATTACTTGTAGCTGAATATTTTTACAGTAAATCATTGAAATTTATTCTTCATTTGGCTCTGAAATATTGCATAAATGAAGTAAATTATAATTGTGAACTTTAAAAATATTCAAATAAAATTATATAATAGAAATCATTTTTTAGAATTCTTTTCATAGACGTTTTGACTGTATTATTATTGTAAGTAGTGGAAGGTATTGCTGGAATGCATATTTATAAAGATTAGTAAGTAAGTAAACCTGTGAGTTGAAGTGCTGTTTGTTTATATTATTTATCAGAATCTGAGCCAGAATCCAAGAACTCTTTTGCCCAAGTTTTTTGGACTGTATTGCTATCAGGTATGTCTATTTGGTTTATTTGTTCACAATATTAAAAAATGGGTATAAAACACATTGGAAATATTAAAGATTTTAATAGGAGCTAGTTGTCGACTCATCAGGAATCATTTTCAGGCTAATGAACAACATAGTATGTTCAAATTTACATGTAAGAAACTGAAATAATGATAGTAAAATATGCCTTGTACTTGCTTGTCTTGAACAGCATACAGTGTTGTTGATATTAAGCTTTTTTGGCAGAGTATATGACAAAGTCAGAGAACTGAAAAGATAATAAAATAATGAATAGATCAAAATTAAAATAAATAAAATGAAGTTGACATATAACGATAGATCAAAATTAAAATAAATAAAATGAAGTTGACATATAACGATAGATCAAAATTAAAATAAATAAAATGAAGTTGACATATAACAATAGATCAAAATTAAAATAAATAATATGAAGTTGACATATAACAATAGATCAAAATTAAAATAAATAAAATGAAGTTGACCTATAACAATAGATCAAAATTAAAGTAAATAAAATGAAGTTGACATATAACAATCAAAATTGATTTCAAATGTGTAACAAAAGAAAAGTATTGTTTAATTCATAATGAACAAAATGGAATTATAGACGAAAAATATTGTATGTAAATAACTAAAGTGTTTTTATATGTTTTATAGAAACTTTGTGAAATCCTTTTTTGTGATTTGATAATTGCTTAAGTATCAGTTCAACAAACTGTTTATTTTTTCATGCTAAAACTAAGTTTGTAAAGATGAAAAGGATTTTTCTTTCTAAACCTTATTTGAAATTTTTTTTTCTATAATAATTTATAATTTTGGAGTAATGGAGGATGTCCAAATTTGTTAACATTTATACTGACCATGATATTCCATGCTACACGTTGTTTCCATTGTAGAAAACTTTCATCATGAATGCTGCAGTCAATGTTCTTCCATTGGTATAATGGAATTCTAGGACCCATCGTAGTTGAGTTTTAAAGTATCTATCTTTTAAACACTCCTTGTGTATTTATATAATAATAAACTATAAATATTTCCTAACAATTAAAACCACAAAGCAGTTGTTAACACTAATTTTTTTTCATAACTGAAAATTTGCTGTGTGGCCCCCTATAAAATGTAGTTTGGTGAAAAGAATTAGTGCTTATTTATGTTCATTGTCTCTTAGTTTGGTGGAAAGAATGAGTGCTTAAGTTTTCATTGTCTCTTAGTTTGATGAAAAGAATGAGTGCTTATTTATGTTCATTGTTTCTTAGTTTGATGAAAAGAATGAGTGCTTATTTATGTTCATTGTCTCTTAGTTTGGTGGAAAGAATGCATGCTTATCTGTCATCATTGTCTCTTAGTTTGGTGAAAAGAATGAGTGCTTATCTGTCATCATTGTCTCTTAGTTTGGTGAAAAGAATGAGTGGTTATCTGTCATCATTGTCTCTTAGTTTGGTGAAAAGAATGAGTGCTTATCTGTCTTTTAGTTTGGTGAAAAGAATGAGTGCTTATCTGTCATCATTGTCTCTTAGTATGGTGGAAAGAATGAGTGCTTATCTGTCATCATTGTCTCTTAGTGTGGTGTAAAGAATGAGTGCTTATCTGTCTCTTAGTTTGGTGAAAAGAATGAGTGCTTATCTGTCTTCACTGTCTCTTAGTGTGGTGGAAAGAATGAGTGCTTATCTGTCTTCATTGTCTCTTAGTGTGGTGTAAAGAATGAGTGCTTATCTGTCTCTTAGTTTGGTGAAAAGAATGAGTGCTTATCTGTCTTCATTGTCTCTTAGTGTGGTGTAAAGAATGAGTGCTTATCTGTCTTTTAGTTTGGTGAAAAGAATGAGTGCTTATCTGTCTTCACTGTCTCTTAGTGTGGTGGAAAGAATGTAAGAATGATAGCCATGAATAACCTCCTGCCATCGTCCATCAACCTGCATCAGAAGTACGACTTGAAAGGTTCCACCTATAAACGGAAAGCTAGTAAATATGAACGAAGCAAAGGTTCTCCTACCTTCAAAGACTTAGATTTTATGGAACATCATCCAGAAGGAATTTTACTAGAGGCAGAAACATACAATGCACTGACCAAAACTATACAGAGGGATTGTAGAGTATGTATACACTATAACATTCTTTGTAATTGATTAAATCTTGATTTTAGAAGATGAAAAAACAGCGTTAAAACATAAAGTGGTGTAGTTACAACATTTTTTAAAATCAAAATGTTTTATTATTAAAGTGCAGTATTGTTTCTTGTAGTTCTGATCTTAGTAATGTTCAGTTTCATTATGTAATTATTTTTACAGGTTTTAGAAAGCTTTAAGATCATGGACTACAGTTTACTGATTGGTGTCCACAACTTAGATCAAGCTGGAAGGGAAAAGATGGTAAAGTTGGAATGTTTCTTTGATCACAAATCTTAAACTATTCTTAATGCCCTATAATATACATTTTGTCTGTAGTAAACCTGAAATACTTCAGAGCTTTGGCTGAGTGATTTTGAGTGCTTTCACTTTCAGGTTAAATGATAATTGCAGAGCTTTGACTTAATACTTCTTCCTGTTCGCTTTGTAACACTACAGAACTTTGGTTGAATAATTTATTATCTTGGTTTGGTAACACTGCAGAGCTTTGGTTGAATAATTTATTATCTTGGTTTGGTAACACTGCAGAGCTTTGACTTAATACTTCTTC
>NW_013674308.1:0-4255 GCF_000517525.1 Limulus polyphemus | reverse complement strand
TTCCTGTTCGCTTTGTAACACTACAGAACTTTGGTTGAATAATTTATTATCTTGGTTTGGTAACACTGCAGAGCTTTGGTTGAATAATTTATTATCTTGGTTTGGTAACACTGCAGAGCTTTGGTTGAATAATTTGTTTATTTGGCTGGGAACACTGCGTAACTTTGGTTGAATAATTTTTTCATTACTTAGTTTTGGGTGGAGATAATGTTAAACTAGTGCATCTAGAACAAAACCAAACAAGTAATACAGAAGGGGCCAAAAAAGTATTTTTGTGTGTTCTAAACAAAATGAAATGAAAGTACTTAAAGAAATAAAAATGCATTAGCCTATCTGGTGAACATGTTTATTTTTACAAGATACACCAGTACTTTAACATTTGTATTGTCTACATACCAGTAATTGTTGCTTTTACAGTTTATTTAGCTGTGTAGTTTTCATTCGGGTATGAACAATTTTCTGATAGTTTTTGTTACTTTCATCAATAGAGAATCTTGAAGTATTTTCAAAACCACATGCAGAGTAAATCAAGTTTATTAAAATTTTGTATAGGGACAGACAGAGCAAATAAAATCCAATTTTGAAGAAAACAACAGAGCAGCATCAGCTGGAGGTAAGATAATTCTGTTTGTCAAATGTTCCTAGCTTAGAAGTCTGAGAAAATTATGGAATAAAAACGTTTATTACATATGAGTTTGGTTAAGGGCTAATGTGGGCTCAGTCGATTTGACCAACCATATGACCTGTTTGTACTTGTTTAAATTCATTATAGTTTTAATACTACTACCTTTTAATATGGTATGTATATAGTCATAAAATTTGGCAGACTTTCAGTAAACATTATAAGTTTTTCACATACAAAAAAATCATATTTTTAGTGAAGTATTTTCAATAAACTATAAAAAGATTTGTCCGTGAGATATTGAGTATTTTTTTACTATTTCGCGTGGAAAGTGATTTTCATGTTAAGATTAAAAATACTTTTCTTCATCTCAGAAATTTCAAATTTCATTTGTGTAATTTATAAAACCTCCTAAATACATTTCATATTATTGTTTTCAGTAAAACTTTATATTTTATCTGTTATTTTCTCTACCCTAACTGTATACAAGGTTGGTTAACTTAATCGACCTTGTAACCACCAAAAAAAATCAAAATAAATCTAAATTACCCTTTTTTTTTCTAGAATGACATCAAATTGTAACATGGAACGACATTTGTTTATCCTAAGTAGCTTTGAACCCGTAACAGTATACATCTATTTATTATTAAATTTTATTGTTTTAGTGCTATTTGATTTCCATTTGAACCATGTCTGACTATTACTATTCGTACCATTATAAGTTGTAAATAACTTGGGGAACATGGAGCTTACATTATACTATCTGATTATATTACCCATGAGATACTCCGAGCTGCTTGCATGTGGGCCTCATGAAATATTTTTATTATATTATGATTATTATTTATTTTACCTTATCTAACCTTAACTAACCTAAAGAGATCCCTATTTTTACATTTTAGTTACTTTTATAATAATAAATGAAGAATAAACATGAAAAACAAAAAAGAAAGTACTCACCCAGGTCTTCTTTTTTTGCTGTCGACGACACTTAATTACTTTTTTATACTAATGGTAGTAATGCACTAAATAATTTTTATTTAATTAAATAATGCACCAAAGGACATAGATTAATAACCTGCAAAAAGCAGACAATTTCTCCTAACTATCACAACTTTTCTGGCTTTATAATTATGCAACAAGAGCCGTTGCAAGTTCATCCAAGCTAGTCGTTATCTTTCCCATGGGAACAAAGCTTGAACTAACAGTAAAAATGATAAATATCTGTTCAGAAAACAATCTAATATAATATGTCATTTGAAAGATGAAAACCTTGGCTTTTTATTGGTTATAAGTAACATAGTATTAAGAGTATGAGAAAACTATTAACAAATCCTGAAAATGTGTGACAGGTGGGTGTTGTAAGAGTGGTCTGATTTTCTATGTTATGGCTCTATAACCAAAGATGATTGAAGGCTACAAAATTATGCTTTGTTTGAGTGATTATAATATCATGGTTAGTAAATTACATTAAATTTTGTACTTATTGGAGGGGTGGTGAATGAATTAGAGAAGAGGGGATGCCTAGAGAAAATGTCACATTTCTCACACGAGGTGAAATTCAGGATTTTTTTAATATTTCCTTATAAAATTAAGAACTTAAAACTTGTATACTATTAAAGTATGGATTATTAGCTATGATTTTATGCTATACTAATTGGTATAACATAAACAAAAAGTAGTTTCATTAAATTTTGATTGTAAGTCACTAAATACCTTCTGACATGCTCAGTAAAGGATACCTGTGGTGATAGGGTTAAAAATCTGTATGTATTATTTCTTTCAAAGTTATATGTGCTCACTTGTGCTTGATTTGAATCAGTTCAATTTCTATTTGATTTTGTAGAAATTGCATTTGAATTTTTCTGAGAATTTGACATTAAAATGACTAAACATATAATGGATATTACATATATAAATTATATAACAGTCCAATTGGTGATTTTTTATTAAAACTGGCTGATTTAAAAGTCCTGGAAATGTGGTAAAAAGAAGATGTTAATGGATTTAACAAATATTGTGCCAGCTTTAAAAGATATATTCTACTTTTATAACTGAAATATAAATTTATCACATGGGTTGAAAGAGTCTACTATTTGGTTTTATACATTAGTTGACATTTATCAGTGTAAAAATTATTGGAAAAATATATTGGTCAGGTATCTTTTCTGGATTTGTGTTTGGTAACAGTCTCTCTCATAAGAATGTCACATCCATTAGTGAATCAATTAATCACTTGTGGTTTGATCAAAAAATCACAAAATATAGCTTTTACTTTGATATCATATTTTTGCCATGGATGCCTGTGAGAGTTTACATGAACTTGGAATCTTTGGTGCATGAGGTGTTAAACTAATTTGTTGCTGGTCAACAAACAAAGGTCTTGATGCAGTCTTTTAAATGTTAAGAACAGTTTTAATGACTAAGCTTTTGATCAACAAACAGTTCTTGATGCAGTCTTTGAAATGTTAAGAACAGTTTTAATGACTAAGCTATTGATCAACAAACAAAGGTCTTGATGCAGTATTTGAAATGTTAAGAACAGTTTCAATGACTAAGATATTTATGGCAGCTGAATGAAAACCAGAAGAGGACAAATCTTTGTTCCAAAGAAGAAAAGTTTAATTTACACTTTCCTACGACGATGTCAATATAAGGAACTTAAGCTAAGAAATAGTGATTAGATTAGAGAAACAATTCTTTTATTTTCAAATGAGACTTGTTTTTCTTAAAAATAACTCGGCTCAGTCTCAGCTTGGGAGAAGCTTCGCAAGGACCAAACGTAGACTGATATTGTAGCTTAGTGTGTACAGTGATAAACTTAATTAAGGACCAAAGGTGGACTGATATTGTAGCTTAATGTGTACAGTGATAAACTTAATTAAGGACCAAAGGTGGACTGATATTGTAGCTTAGTGTGTACAGTACAGTAATAGACTTAATTGGAAATCATATAACATCTAGTGGCTAAGAGTACCTGTAATGATTTTTTGATGTGACATCCATTGTTCAGTATTCCACAATCTTAATTAGTTATTACTTGTTCAACTGACGTTTGTATGATATGTGTAAACAGGATGAAATTAACTACTTGTACAGTAAGCACACACACCATGTTTGTAAGTATAATGTGAATGAAATGTTGATGTTCAAATTTTACTGGCACCAAATTGTGCAGCAAAAATTTTCAAACACTAAATTTTGTTGCTAACAAAAGTAAAAACTTAAATTGTTCAACAGTGATACACTTATTTAAAAATAAAGAATAATATATTTTTAATGATTTCAGTTCAGTTTGCAAGTTATATATGACCCAGGTTTGGTGTTTCCAACATCTGTGACCATATCAAAATGTGTGCACAGTTGGTATTTATGAGGTCAGTACCACTAAGTGGTTGCACATTTGATATTTTTCCATGTATGTGAACATGGAAAATAAAACTTGAGACTTCTTTAGTGGTACTTTTTATTTTGCCAAATAGTTTTAAAGATAATGGAAGATGGGAGAATTTAATTGTTCAACTCACCAAACGAAATGATTTGTCAAGAACTTTTCACATTTCTGTGTTAATCTAAGATGTGAAGTACGTTAATGTAGTCCTCACAAAATATGATAAATATGTTTGTTCTCAA
>NW_013674307.1:23426-28938 GCF_000517525.1 Limulus polyphemus | reverse complement strand
AGTTAACAAGATTAGCCCAAGAGTTGACAGTTAACAAGAGTAGCCCAAGAGTTGACAGTTAACAAGAGTAGCCCAAGAGTTGACAGTTAACAAGAGTAGCCAAAGAGTTGGCTGTTAACAAGAGTAGCCCAAGAGTTGACAGATAACAAGATTAGCCCAAGAGTTGGCAGTTAACAAGAGTAGCCCAAGAGTTGACAGTTAACAAGAGTAGCCCAAGAGTTGACAGTTAACAAGAGTTGCCCAAGAGTTGGTGGCGTTTGCTAGCTATCTTTCCTCATATATATCAGTTCAAAATCAGATAGCACTCGTGTAGCTTTGCCTGGAATTCAAAACAAAGAAACGTTCAGGATAAACAGTAGAAATGAGTAGACGAGGGAAACAAAACAACAGTACTTGGTGTTGAATAGCTTGAAATCAGCAGTTTATTTGTAAGATATACGTGTGTATGCTTGCAGCTAGTTCTGGTACAACTGTAATCTATTACGTGCAAGAAAAATCTCCGTTAATCGGTGCCTACGTGACGATTTGTTTTGTTGTTATCTGATCCTGAGCCAAGCTTAACAGGTTCTGTAACTGTGAACGATATGCTCACGTAACAAATAGCAGCTGTTTATAAAGTTCCGCTTTGTTTACTACCGTGAACTGCTACGTGGTACGGTGCCTCGAATGTGCTAATGCAATGTGTTCAGATATGTGAAAAATTGCTCTTTATAATCAGGTAATTTCGGCCTAATCAGTCTCTGGATAATTCTGTACGGCCCATTAACCCTCTCCATTGAGAGTTGCCCAAGGCATGTAAAAGTTGAATATTAAGTCCCATTTTTTTTTTACTAGCCTTAACTTCGTAAACGTGGTTGGAAAACGAAGCTGGTTTCCTCGTTTTACGAGAACTTTTTTTTTGCTGCGGAGCATTCCGTTCTCGTGTTTCTTTAATCACATGTACTTGTTCCCCATCCTTTCCAGATGCTTTAGACACAGTTCTACATAGAAAAGAGTGCACGTGATTCAGTCCCATGCTGCTTGGCGTAATTGTGTCAGTTAAACTTATTTTTCTCGAAAACACACTTTTGCCATATATATATAAAGATAATTCTTTTGGCAACGAGTTAACACAAAGTGATACATTTGCAGCTTCATAAAAAGGCAACGATGTTGCCGAGGCAACATTATATCTGTGTGGTAGACAGTTGAAACAGACGTCCCTCTGGCTTGTTCAAAATGCTGTCACTATATACACATAAGCTTATATATTCTTAACGCAAGAACACGTGTTCCGTTAGAAGAGCCGTGAGACGTCTTTTTCCTGATCTGTTCCATCCCACAATGGAAAACAGAGTCGCTCTGTACCGTCGGCAGGATGCGAAAGGACGGAAACGATTGAACTGGCTACAGAGGTAAGCGAAGAAATATTTATACTGAGAATCGTCTTATCTAGCTTAGATGGCCGAGCGAAGCCTAGTAGTTAACGTTCTGGGCTGCGGGTCCGCAGGTCTAAAGCTCGAGCCCTCGATATATAGGTGAACATACACAATCCATCTTTTCAACTGTGGTCGCGTTATACGAGTGGCAGTCAATGCTGTTATTCGGTTCAAAACTGAGAATAAATAGAAGCTTTTGTGGCGGCAGGTGCAGCTGACTGGCTTTCCTCTATACAGCATTGATCAAAATTATAGACGGTTATACGTGAACCTTAGGAGTCTCTGATCTAGTCACTTAACCTTTGTGCTGATAAGGTATTGATGAAGTTTTAAAAGTACCAATACCCGAATAAGGTTCGTTTCGAGTTATTGTATCGATATATTCCTGTCGACAGAGTTTGTTTAACTTAGTGACTGTTACACGTTTCACTGCCATTAGCTGCTCGTCAAGTTATTGTACCAATACTTTCCTGTCGACAGGATTTCGAGCAGCTAATGGCAGTGAAACGTTTAATAGTCACTATGTTAAACCCCTGTCGACAGGAAAGTATTGGTACCATAACTTGAATTGTTTAACATAGTGACTGTAACACGTTTCACTGCTATTAGCTGCTCGTCAAGTTATGGTACCAATACTTTCCTGTCGACAGGGTTTGTTTAACATAGTGACTATTAAACGTTTCACTGCCATTAGCTGCTCGTCAAGTTATGGTACCAATACTTTACTGTCGACAGGGTTTGTTTAACATAGTGACTATTAAACGTTTCACTGCCATTAGCTGCTCGTTAAGTTATGGTACCAATACTTTACTGTCGACAGGGTTTGTTTAACATAGTGACTATTAAACGTTTCACTGCCATTAGCTGCTCGTCAAGTTATGGTACCAATACTTTACTGTCGACAGGGATTGTTTAACATAGTGACTGTAACACGTTTCCCTGCCATTAGCTGGAATAAAAACACCTGCATTTTAAATGTGATTTTTATCACAAATATTAGGCTTAGTAGCTTTTAATACTTCACCAGTTTACTGTAATTATTTTATATCTGTTTTTGTTGTTGTTGTCGGAATTTAAAGACACTTATATGTTAATAAGATAATACGTTTTTGTTGTCCTGTTAGCGCTAAGCTATAAAATAGGTTATCTGCGCTCTGTTCCACTACGGGGAATCGAATCCCGAATTTTAGCATTATAAGTCTATAAACTTACCGGGTAAAGGTCAAATAATTACACAGAAGCCCACCTGGTGTAGATTTGCGGAATCTCTGTAAAAATCAACCCCGTGTTTTATTTGACATTCTAGCTACTTATAAATAACAGAAATCACGCCCCTTGATGGCTCAAACACGGATGTGAGAGCATAGAATGCTAAAAATATGGTATTTATACTAACTGTGGGCAGAGCACAGATAGCCCCTGGTGTAGATTTGTGGAATCTCTGTAAAAATCAACCCCGTGTTTTATTTGACGTTCTAGCTACTTATAAATAACAGAAATCACGCCCCTTGATGGCTCAAAGACAAATGTGAGAGCATAGAATGCTAAAAATTTGGTTTTTATACTAACGGTGGGCAGAGCACAGACAGCCCATCGCGTAGCTTTGTGCTTACAACAAACAAACTATAAAATGACACCCATGTGTTTTATTTTTTTTTTTTCATTTGTACATCATTTCTGTTACGGGCACTGAATTTCCGTAAAAGCGTTTCTGAATATTTACATTCTGTCTGTTTACATACGGGGTCTCGAGTTTACATCTGGTTTCCTTTCTTGTTCTCATTACGTCTGAATACAGGTGGATATCTTTATATTAATACAGTTTTCTCTGTTATCGAGTCAGTTGTGGAAGCCCAGGCATGGCCAGGTGGTTAGGACACTCGACTCGCAATCTGCGGGTCGCGGGTTCGAATCCCCGTCACACCAAACATGCTCGCCCCTTTCAGCCGTGGGGGCGTTATAATGTGATGGTCAATCCCACTATTCGTTAGTAAAAGAGTAGCCCAAGAGTTGGCGGTGGGTGGTGATGACTAGCTGCCTTCCCTCTAGTCTTACACTGCTAAATTAGGGACGGCTAGCGCAGATAGCCCTCGTGTAGCTTTGCGCGAAATTCAAAAACAAACAAACAAACAGTTGTGGAAACTATAGTGGAAACAGAACATCACACATTACAACATGTAATCAGCCGCGGACACACCGCGAAATTTTGTAGGAAAAAAAACCAGGGATTCCTGTATGGTCACTAATAACGTGTTGTTAACATAATTTACAGCCTATTGTGGAATTTTTGAATAAGCTATTATTAAAAGAAGTAAGTCACAGATATTCATAGTGTTAGTGTTTTGTGTCAAAATTATCAGAACCAGGAAACATTCTTCTTATCGGATTTAATATTCTGTGCTTCTAATTGGCCCAATTCTGGTTGAATAGAGATCTTCGCTTTTATGAATATACCACAGTCAGGCGTTTTCTATATTTCCCCATACCGGCATCTTTCATGCATTAAAGAAAAAACAAAACGAAACAAGCAAGAAATTTGACTAGATGATCGAAATCTAGGTTTTTGAACCCATAACTCGATTTTTTTTTCAAAAAATATTTTCTTTATGTGAAAATTGTTTTCTTAGTCCAGCTCCTGAAACAAAATGTAAATTGGGTCTTAGAAAATTTTAAGAGTGTTACACATGGCCTATTCCACATTTTGCTAATTCCTCACCGCTTGAATGGTCCTTCTTCAGCTATTTCTGTTAATTAAGTAATCCATAACCCACAGCAAGATGGCGTGAGAGAGCTTCCAGTACGTGCAGAGTTCTGACGCTGCTAAGGTTTAGTTGAATTAGATCTCAGTCCGTTTGAAAAGTTACTGCATGAATATCGTTTTTTTTTTTAGCGGTCTCTTCCACACAGAACGATTTGATTGGAATATTTAAAGGCGTTCTAATGTGCACTGATATCATAAAGATTGATTTGCATTGTTCGCTTAAGATTTGTATTTAGGACTAAGTTAAATCTCCTAAGCTCGCCGAACCCCGAGAGATATTATTAGGTTTACGGCCGAAAATGTCGTTAAGAGCGAGGGTACCCAACTGCCAAACAATGCATTCTAATCTTTTTTAGTAGAAATGTAAGAAAAGTACATTTAACTAGCTATACTGATAGCAAGTTTGATTTTTAGTTTCGCTCTAAGTACATAGCGTACTCTGATTGGAAGTTACTAATATTTATTATTATATTATATAAAGTACAATAAAAAAGAAACAGTTAACTTGGAACATGCAGAATAAATAAACTATCCACTAAATTTTCTGAATTTTCCCTTTTAATCTTCTCTGGAGCTACTTTTCTTTCGCATTATATTCAAACACAGGCGCATGATCGTAAATTAATACAAATTTCTCTGTTAATCCATTAGTTATACACTCTACAGTGAGATAAAATACTATGATATACTCAAGGTTATTTATTTCTTCGCTATGTTTAATTTAATTTTTTTTTTTAACGGCTTGACGCTAAAAATTTGTAGTTCACGCGAAATGTTGCCTGGTTCGAACTTGTTTTTATACTTTGATCATGTATATGTTTCATGGCTTATTAACAGAAATTGGGTACTTTCACTGAAATGGTGTTTCTTCAATTTCTTTATATTTTGGACAGGTACGGTCGGCGAAGTGTGGTTCGTTGGCTATTACGAGAGGCACGAATGCCTGTTTTAGAGAAGACCAGCACGGGGGCGCTAGCGCTGCATTATGCTTCAGCTAAGGGCTGTTTGGACTGTGTTAAATTGCTCGTAGAGGCGTGTCCGGAGCTCAGGTATGGATTGTATATAAATTTATTTATATTCAAAAGATACGGTAGATATGGAACATATTAGATTTTCAAAAGTAAGAAAAAAATCAACTGAATCAGTTATGTTTGATTTCCGACTTCGTTAAATATCTGAGAAGTAACAATGACGTAAATCTTTCTTTGTCAGCGATACAATAATAAAAACGTTTGTGTATGTTAAATATTTAATAAAATACCAGTATATAGAATACTAATGTATAATTATTGTGTTTTGGCACTTGTGTATAAAGTTAAAATCATAAATAATA
>NW_013674307.1:20119-22688 GCF_000517525.1 Limulus polyphemus | reverse complement strand
AGCAAGCTGTTTTACAAATCAGGTGAACTAAAAGATGATTAAAAAAAAATAATATGATTTTTACAAAGAGATTTAAGCCTAACAAACTGGTACTTAGCGTTCACTGTATTTGTTTACTTGTTGCTGTTCAGCTGAGAATATATATGTTTTTGTTCAATCACTCTACGAAACCAGAACGGTTGTTTTCAGGTTTATCTCTGTTATAAACCTAGCCTATATTTTACACAGTGGATCCATAGAGACCAATAGGTTGTTTTCAGGTTTATCTCTGTTATAAACCTAGTCTATATTTTACACAGTGGATCCATAGAGACCAATACGGTTGTTTTCAGGTTTATCTCTGTTATAAACCTAGTCTATCTTTTACACAGTGGATCCATAGAGACCAATATGGTTGTTTCAGGTTTATCTCTATTATAAACCTAGCCTATATTTTACACAGTGGATCCTTAGAGACCAATATGGTTGTTTCAGGTTTATCTCTGTTATAAACCTAGTCTATATTTTACACAGTGGATCCATAGAGACCAATACGGTTGTTTTCAGGTTTATCTCTGTTATAAACCTAGCCTATTCGTCCATTGTAGGGTGTATTAATACTGGGTTATAACTGCTGAACGAAAACCCTACAGTGTAATACTACTGGGTTATAACTGCTGAACGAATACTGGGTTATAACTGCTGTAATACACCCTACAGTGAACGAATACTGGGTTATAACTGCTGTAATACACCCTACAGTGAACGAAAACCCTACAGTGTAATACACCCTACAGTGAACGAATACTGGGTTATAACTGCTGTAATTGACTGTCAAGATTCAGTATTTGTTAACTAGAGGGTGTGTAAACGACACCTAAGTGATAAACTTTGACCCTTTTTTTTAGGCGATTCTTGCTTTCACGGAAGTGTTTGATATTTCCGACTGTGCTGAACAATCATTGTCAAGATAATTGTTTAACTTGGCTTGCACTAATATTACTGTTGGCAGGAATTACAAGAACGCCACGCCTGCAGTACCTGTCCGTGAACTACTTGTTGAAGATAAAACCTTTGTTAACATACTAGCTGTGGTGGTACCTGCCAATTTTCTGCATCTAAACATTCAACTATATAACCTTTTTATTGTAGAAAAAAAAATTCGTCCTCAATCTTACCTTGAGGGCAACAAGATATTATTTGATAAAATACATATTGTTAACAATTGTATAAACGCGTCGGATAAGTAGGCCGTTCTGTTAGGTAGGCGGAGATGTGTACGAAAGGTGTTGGTGGACAGAGGGCGCGTCAAGTATCTACATGAGTTACGAGGTTAAACAAATCAACTTCGTTTATAGTAATGGATCAAGCGTTAAAAGGGTCGTTACCTGACAGGTGGAATTAGTGTTTAAATGATTTGTTGTGTAATGTGACATGTTTTCTTTCAACGCTTTTCAAATATAGGCTTAACTACTGATAACTTGCATACATCAACGTTCATAATCAATGCCTACTAGGCAGTTTAGGTGTGACGAGAACAGAGGGAAAAAAATTATAATCTAAGTAAACAAATCACACTGGTTTACCTGTTTGTTTGTTTGAGAGTTGTATGCAAAGCTACGCACGGGTCATCTACACTTAACCGACCACGATTCTGAACTGACAAGTTAGGGAGAAGCCAATACGTACCAATACTCTTGTCTGATCACATAATGGGATTTGGGGGAAACTGGTGCACATAAAGTGCGTTTGAATTTTTAATATCACAAAGGTGAAAAGGTTCAAACAATGATATATTTGGAGATATATATATGGGTCGTTTATTAAAATAAGAAACTTGTTTCTTTGTTGTTAAGCATATTTAGAACACTTGTGTTAAATTCAATTTTTGCGTCTCAAGCGTGCATGATTGTAGTACTCCGCATAAACATACCACACGTGTAATATTGTAGTACTCTGCATAAACATACCACACGTGTAATATTGTACTGCTCCACATAAACATACCACACGTGTAACATTTTGCTAAAGGTGTGTTTATAACAACAATAACAAAAAAAAAAAAAACACAACACGACAGTAGAATAGAAATTTGGTCACCCAGATGTAATAATGTCTGTAACAATTTTGTAAGAACACATCTATGTAGCCCTGGCAAAAAAGCTGTGTTATCCGATGACGATATGTCCCTTGGTCTAAGAACTGTTATCCAATAATGATATGTCCCTTAGTCTAGGAGCTGTGTCATCCAATAACCATATGTCCCTTAGTCTAGGAGCTGTGTTATCCAATAACGATATGTCCTTGGTCTAAGAACTGTTATCCAATAATGATATGTCCCTTAGTCTAGGAGCTGTGTTATCCAATAACGATATGTTCCTTGGTCTAAGAACTGTTATCCAATAACGATATGTCCCTTGGTCTAAGAACTGTTATCCAATAATGATATGTCCCTTAGTCTAGGAGCTGTGTTATCCAATAACGATATGTCCCTTGGTCTAGGAGCTGTGTTATCCAATAACGATATGTCCCTTGGTCTAGGAGCTGTGTTATCCAATAACGATATGTCCTTTGGTCTAGGAACCGTGTT
>NW_013674307.1:15059-19305 GCF_000517525.1 Limulus polyphemus | reverse complement strand
TCAAGAAACAACCAAAAAAAAAAAAACAACTTCGAAGAGCGATCTACTCCAAGTTTTGAAGCAAGAGTGGGCGAAAATCCCACAATCTAAAATTGACGAGAATTTTCTCACGATGCCCCAAAGGATCAACGAACTACACGAAGCGAAAGGAAGATCTACTAGATATTAATTAAATTATAAATATATCAATTCATGTGAATATGACTGAAAAATTTCATTTTTTCTGAAAAGGTGGTGTCTATTTACTTGTGACCACGCTGTGTATTAATGATATATGAAATATGTATTAATGATATATGATATATGTATTAATGATATATGATATATGTATTAATGATATATGATATATGTATTAATGATATATGATATATGTATCAATGATATATGATATGTGTATTAATGATATATGTATCAATGATATATGATATATGTATTAATGATACATGTATCAATGATATATGATATATGTAGTAATGATATATGATATATGTAGTAATGATGTATGAAATATGTAGTAATGATATATGATATATGTAGTAATGATGTATGATATATGTAGTAATGATATATGTATCAATGATATATGATATATGTAGTAATGATATAGGTATCAATGATATATGATATATGTAGTAATGATATATGATATATGTAGTAATGATGTATGGTGCTGTGGATAAGAGTAAAACAGGTTTCGAAATACAGTCATGATATGGTAAAAACAACAACATATAACAGAATATTCACATGGTGTGTCAGCATTAAATGCTTTTAAAAAATTAATAACACAAGTTGAAATAAAAGTTTCTTCACTGATCTGTAACGTTGCTGTAGTTAGCACACAATCCGTATTTAACTTAGTTATTTATATAGACCAGTCACTCGTTCAATGATTTCCATTAAGCGCACACTAACTTGCAGTGAAGCACGAACAACAAATGACACCTCCGCGGATTAACTAATAAAATCAAACGTTGGTCACACTATTTGAATATTGTAACCAGTCCTTTCTGTAGACAAGAAAGTTTGTAGAGTAATTATAGTTGTGTTCTGGTTAGCCTTATGAAACAAAGGTTCTGCCTTTAGGCTACTATTTCTCATTTTCTAAAACTTAAAAGTCTACAACGTTTCGGGTCTGTTTTTAGGCTAGTACCTCTCATTTTCTAAAACTTCATGACTTAAAGACTACAACGTTTCGGGTCTGTATTTTGGCTAGTACTTTTTCTTTTATCAAGACTTCACGACTACAACAAGAAGCTTTAGCCCTAATTGAATTCATCTTCACGTGGAGTTAAGATAGTTTACAAATTATCTAAAATATCTTGTTTTTACACAAAGAGCTATTCAAAATCTATTTGACTATCGAGTTTGAACTCCAAAGATTTTATCGTTACGCTATTGGTTGCGCGAGTCAAACTCATAATAATTTATCCTATTATCCAACGATAAAGGGCCTGGCGGTTAGGGGCACTCGACTCTAGTCTATAGGGTCGCGGGTTCGAATCCCATCCCCGAACATGCTCGCTATTTCGGCTGTGCGGGCGTTATTAAGATACGGGCAATCCCACTTTTCGCCGGTAAACAGTAACCCTAGAGTTGGCGGTGGGTGTTGACTACCAGCCTTTTCTCTAGTCTGTCATATCAAACTTAGAGACAGATGGCTCTCGAGTAGTTTTGCGTGAAGTTCAAGAAACAAACAAACTCAATAAAATATTTCATATGTACTGGATTGCTCTTACTTTTAGCGCCATCTGTGATCGAACATGAAAGTTATTATTATTTTGTTTTTTACAAAAATGAAAGGTCATATGGGTTATTATAATAGATTATTAGAACATTGTAATTATTTAGCTCGAAGCAGTCTCACTCGTTACTCGTTCATTTTCAGAACGAAATAGACAGTACGCGTTCGATTTGAACTCGAATGAAGGTCCAGTCCGTTTGTTTTTTATTTAAATGTAAAGCGACACACTGTGATAACTGAGCGTGATTTGTAGCGTGAAGAAGCTTGAGTACTTTTCCCGTGAGCCACTGTTTTTATGAACATCTTCCGAAGACAATAACACACAGTATTAATGTTTTGAAGATTAAAAAAAAACTTACAGAGGATGAACGCCAACCCCCAAGAGGGCTTATAACGTTAAAAATCGGGTTTGATCCCTGCGATGGGCAAAACTCAAAATATTCCACTCTATAAAGCTTTGCTCATGAAAATGCATAAACAAGTGTATGGAAGGTTAAAAAAAAGTCGATAAGTCACAATTCAAGAACTTCAAAGAGAAAATCAGGTACTCCTGGTGTCGAATTCCGTTAATTTGAATATTATGGAAGTTACATGTGAAACTTGCAAATGGTCACGTTTACTTTGCCTCTAACAAAGAGACAGATAAAGAAAGAAGATGGTCCTCATATTTGGAAACGTCAATGATTATGTAAACTCTCCTCTTGCCACTAAAACGTGGTGCGCACTCTGGGACCATGGGTTCGTTATAAGAGTGACAGTCAAATCTCATTATTTGATAAAATATGAGCAGCCCAAATTTTAGGATTGGAGTACTGTTCACTAGCTGCCTTCCCTCTAGTCTGTCAATTCAAAATTAGAGGCGCCTGTGCATATGTGTTGGGCATAAAATGTTTTTTCTTAGGTGAGTGGTTTTCGTAATTGTGGTTTTTCTTAGGTGTGTGTTTTAAGTAATTGTGGTTTTTCTTAGGTGTGTGGTTTTAGTAATGGTGGTTTTTCTTAGGTGTGTGGTTTTAGTAATTGTGGTTTTTCTTAGGTGTGTGTGTTTTTAGTAATTGTGGTTTTTCTTAGATGTGTGTGTTTTTAATAATGGTGGTTTTTCTTAGATGTGTGTGTTTTTAGTAATGGTGGTTTTTCTTAGATGTGTGTGTTTTTAGTAATGGTGGTTTTTCTTAGGTGTGTGGTTTTAGTAATTGTGGTTTTTCTTAGGTGTGTGTGTTTTTAGTAATTGTGGTTTTTCTTAGGTGTGTGTTTTCAGTAATGGTGGTTTTAGTAATTGTGGTTTTTGTTAGGTGTGTGTTTTTAGTAATTGTGGTTTTTGTTAGGTGTGTGTTTTTAGTAATGGTGGTTTTTCTTAGGTGTGTGTTTTTAATAATGGTGGTTTTCTTAGGTGTGTGCTTTTAGTAATGGTGGTTTCGAAAGTACAAATTGAACAACTTGCATAGAGCTTGAAGTTTATGGTTGTTACATCATATATTTGCTCGTTTGTTTGTTAAATGCCAAACTGAGGGCTGCTTGATATTTATCTAACAAACAATACAAATCTAGACTGTCAGGATGAGTTTAGGCAAAAGTGTAGTTTAAAAAATATTTATAACTAAAGTGTTTTAATGCTAAAACTTCACATCAGCTCCAGTGTTTTAATGCTAAACTTCACACCAGCTCCAGTGTTTTAATACTAAAACTACACACCAAATCTAGTGTTTTAATGCTAAAACTTCACACCAGCTCCAGTGTTTTAATGTTAAAACTTCACATCAGCTCCAGTGTTTTAATGCTAAAACTTCACACCAGCTCTAGTTTTTTAATGCTAAAACTTCACACCAGCTCCAGTGTTTTAATGCTAAAACTTCACACCAGCTCCAGTGTTTTAATGCTAAAACTTCACACAAACTTATAGTGTTTTAATGCTAAAACTTCACACCAACTCTAGTGTTTTAATGCTAAAACTTCACACCAACTCTAGTGTTTTAATGCTAAAATTTCATATCAACTCAAATTATTTTTAATACAAAATTTCGCGCCTGTTATTCAAGTGATCTTTAATGCCAAATGTTCGCGCCTGGATTTTGTTTTATAAACATCGTGTTAATTCCAAGGTAGACGACGAATATCGTCTAACATCTAAAAAAAAAAAAACAATTAACACGAAGATGACTCACAATCGAAAACCTAAAGATTAAATTTCTAATAACCTTGAATCCACTCCATTCACGCTATCTTATGTAATAATTTCCCCGAAAGGGGGCCCAAAACCGCCTGGAAAAGTCACCTACTTTAACCATTCGCACTACTATAGAGTAGTGTGTTGTCTGTCAGTCAGTCAGTAGACACTAACATGACGCCTGGAAAAGTCACCTACTTTAACCATTCGCACTACTATAGAGTAGTGTGTTGTCTGTCAGTCAGTCAGTAGACACTCATACGGAACGCAAAATGTTGCAATTTATACTGTCACGACGTCAGTAAAACGTGCGCGTCCCATGAATCACGAGAAATATTATG
>NW_013674307.1:6903-14238 GCF_000517525.1 Limulus polyphemus | reverse complement strand
CAGATGGATGGTGAGGTTTGATATAAAAATCAATTAAAAGAAAAATGTGCCTTATTATGAATTGTATTAATCAATCAATTTTTCGACCTATATGTCACACGATTCTCTTTTCCCTTATCATTCTGTTTATACACACTCACAGTTCTTACGTATTCAAATATTGTTTGTTTTGAATTTCGCGCAAAGCTACACGAGGGCTATCTGCGCTAGCCCTCCCTAATTTAGCAGTGTAAGGCAGCTAGTCATCACCGCCAACTCTTGGGCTACTCTTTTTAACAACGGATAGTGGGATTGACCGTCACATTATTACACCCCCACGGCTGAAAGGGCGAGCATGTTTGGTGGGACGGGGATTCGAACCCGCCACCCTCAGATTGCGAGTCGAATGCCCTAACCACCTGGCCATGCTGGGCCATTTAAATATTTCTGGCACATATTTTGATTTTGTTATCCCTATATTGGTACGTGAGTTTTCATTTTGGATATGACCTTTCATGATAACTACTGACCAGCGTTTCTCAAACTGGGGTCCGTGAGGGTACTCCAGGAGGTGCGCAAGTCATGTCCGAAATTTCATAAAGATATTTAAAAATAAATGATTTATAGAATACAAAAATATTTTCGTAAAATTGAATTTATTTAAATTAAAACTTTTGATTTTGGAATACAGCTTTTCGTGTACGCGGATTCTTTTTTCTTTTCTTTTTTCAAAACAAAAATATCTATAGGTTTGGAGGGTTCGCGAAAAAAAATTAAATCAAAAAGGGGTTTTGATACTGTATGGATTTGGAACCACTGCTCTAAACTAAACTAAAACTATTAATAAGTAAATAAAAATCTTAAAGCCAGCCATATAGTTTTAATACTGCTGATTTTACGTTTTGCCGATAGATGGCCTTCGATTTTTAAAGAATTTTTTTTTTCCATCCGGGTCGTTCTTTTATTTTTAATCTACAGTGCGTGTTTTTATTTGATTTAACTCTTTTACAACTTCGTCAGATATATGCTTAGGTTTGAAACCCAAGGCGGACTAATATTAATAATGAAAGAGGGAGGGGTAGAATACTGGACTTTACTGGACGATACACTTAGTCCACTCGTTGGAGAATATATATTTTTTTCGTTCATTTCGGAATCGAATAATAGAAACACTCCAATGAAATAGCTTAGAAATGTTCACAGTATGTTTGTATTCCTGCAAAGAACAAACAAACTTCAGATGTTGTGGAAGCAGTAAATTTAAGTGAGTTCAAGAGAAAGCTTGATAACTATATGAATGATAAGGGCTGGCTTTAAGATTTTTATTTATCTATTAATAGTTTTAGTTTAGTTTAGAGCAGTGGTTCCAACCTTTGCTTCACCAAGTACCCCTTTTATTATAATGTTTTCCCCCCACGGACCCCATGTTTTTGAAAGATTCCTCCTACCCAACAAACTGTTTTTATTAATTAATAATTAACTCGTTCTCCCACTTTTCACTATCAAATAAAAGACTTATATAACTGAGTGTGCAATTGAAAAGAACAGCAGTATTAAAAAAACTTGTTTAACGAGATGGTATTACCAACGCGGACCCCAGGTTGGGAACCACTGGTTTGGAGGATGGGACAGCCGAGATGGACCAAATAGGTCCCACGTTGTTCCAAACCATTATGTTATGTTTATTCTTTCCTGAAAACAACTGTAATGTTCTCTCTCCTTGAAAGCCATATTAAGGTCTTGAGAGTCATATTTTCAGCCAACTACGTTTTACGTTTCCAAGCTTTACGTTATAAACGTTTAGAACAGATAACTCGTGAATTTATTATCACTGTTTAAAATAATTTTACAAAGGTCACGTGAGTCCGGTCTAATCGTCGTTAACAAATTAACTATGTCGGAAGATTATGACATTCTCTGCAGGCGTGGTCAATCTTTTTTAAATTCTTAGTAACCTATAGGATGTTTGCTGCTGTTTCATCTTCAGTTAAATCAATATAACTGTCCAACACCCCGTGGGTTGATGGAGACCATTACTTACCCATGGGATATTTGTACGGGTAAATGGAAATGGAGGGGGGAGGGAGATACGTAAATTCTACCCCCACATGGCTCGCAAAACGTCGCTTGACTACTCCCAATGGTGTTCCTGGGAGTTTTTTATTTGGTACAGGGAGACTCAAGGGGGCAGAAGGGGATCAAGTGTTATTAAATACAAAAGAATTAGGCTTTTGCTTTTAAGAAGTCTTTATTTATTCTTTTTATATAATAGTTTGGTGCTGTTTCAAACTACGATTACCCCCCACCCACCTACACAAACAGAGGTCTTATTCGGTTGAAGATACTTAAAAAAAATTCACATTTTCAGGTCAGAGGGTTTGTTTGGTTGTAATTAAGCACAAAACTACACAATGGGCTATCTGTGCTCTGGCCACCTCGGGTATCGAAACCCGGATTCTAGCGTTGTAAGTCCGCAGACATACCGCTGTGTCACTGGGGGGGGGGGGCAGGTCAGAGGGTGTGATAATGTAAGGAGGAAATTAAAAATCTTAAAAGGTCCTAAACCCTGATATCTCATGTGGAGGATCTGCCCCCCACGTCGCCAGTGAGTTATTAAATTGTTTCATATTTATTTTTTAAAACAATTAATTTTACATACATAGAAATGTTGTCAATGTACCAGGTGGAAGAGCAGGGGATAGATCCTAATATGCGTGATCATGATGGTGCGACTGCAGTTCACTTTGCCGCTAGTAGAGGGCACCTGGAATCTCTTCGCTGGCTTCTGAAACACGGCAGTCGGATATTACTTGACAAACATGGCAAGAGCCCGTTGAACGATGCAGCGGAAAACAGTCATATGGAGGTAGGTTCCAAGATGAGTCCGTTAATTTTGTTTTATCGTTGTTGAATCCTAGAGTGAAGCTGCCAGAATGAGGTTGAATTAGTTTACAAATGAGTTGTTTCTCGGTTTTACAAAACAAACAAACAAAAAAAAACCATAGATTTTTACCAGGCATCAAGGTGTTACAGGCCTCAAACTGGCAAAAGGCAGACCCAAGAAATAATTTCTTAATAATGACGCATTGATTGAGTGTTTGTTTTTGTAGTTAAGCGCAAAGCTACACAATGGGATATCTGTGATCTGACCACCACAGGTATCGAAACCCGGTTTCTGGCGTTGTAAGTCTGCAGACATACCGCTGTGCTACTGGGGGGGGGGGCACGGATCTGGATCTGGGAGGGATGGACGCTAAAACTTGAGAAACTTGGACAGCCTTGCTAAAGAAACGTTTTGATTTTATAATTTTCACGTAAATCTGCATCGCGTATTCTTACCCTAATTTTAAACTGATAGCCATCTTATGGGCTCACCGAATGGTGGGATTTGACTGCCGCTCATATAACGCACCGACAGCTCCAAATAAAGGACTGTGCTTTTACGCAACGGGAAACGAACCGTTAATCTCGATCACTTCTGGAAAGATATTAAACTGAGTTCGCCAGAAAGTTGGACTACTTTGTATGTAGGTGAGTATAGCCAACTAACGGAAGTAATGATAACAAAACACGTACACAAATACACGATTAAGCACACACACACACACATATATATGTATGTTTTTTGTTAGCGCTAAGCCTTACTTTGTTGGATATTAACGATAAAAATAGGTTTCCCACGATTGCAATTATCAACTATGCTAGGTTTTCCCTTTAGGATTAATGAATTGTGCTGGGTTTTCCCTATACGAATTATCAACTGTGTTGAGTTTTTTTCGATCCTAACACTGATCCTGTTCATTTTATTTATACACATGAAGTCAAAACTATTATTTTAGTCCTAAAAATAAAACTTATATAAATAAAATCCCGTTAAACACATTTGAGCAATAACGATTATTTTGGTGAATTACTCATTAGTTTGATTTTGGCCCGTCTCAAAAAACATACCGAGTGTTTGTTTTCTGTAGTCTGACTATGGCTTTTAAACATGAGAAAGAGTGATATCTAAGTTTATTTTTTTTTCAGTGTCTCACACTTCTGATCAAATATACATCGGATCCCCGACATCAGGACAAAAGTGAAAACTTGTGTACGAGTTGTCGATCACATAGCAACTCTCGTTACCAGGCCTCACACAGGACTGTGGTAAGACTGGTTGGGTATTTTGATAAAATTATTATTTATAAGTTATTAAAAGAAGCTATAAAATATACATCATTTCATACTTCAGTTTTACAAATGCTTTTTAGGTATGAATTAGCTAGCGCCATCTATTATGTTTTCGAAATGATTCGTGTGTAGTTTTGTAATAAATTTGATTATCTACAATATTATGTAATTTTCCTCTCTACTGTATCCAAATGAAATGCATCAGAATACGGTCACCTGTTGATAACTTGTACTATAATTAGCTGTCATTCTACCAATGAGACAGTGCCACACCAGCATGATATATATAAAGTACGAACCGACAGTCATACTATTCCCAGCAGCAACTTCTCAAAAAACACTGGTTAGATGAGACAGTCGAACCAAAGGCTTCAAACAATTAGGGTTAACAAAGCCTGCACTAGGTTGCTCTTTATAGATGAATTCAAATTTTAATTGCTTGGCAACAATCAATGTTAGAGTGTTCGATGAGAACGGTATCACAGCCAACATAAATAATCTGCAGTGAAGCATGCTGGGGGACCAATACAAGTGTGGGCTACATATCAGCCACTGGTGTTGGAAATCTACACAAAATTGATGGCACCCTGACTACTAACTGCAGATTTTTATCGATCATGCCATTCCTTGAGGAACAAGATTAGGCAGGGATTCGTATTCCAACAATACAGTGATCTCAAACATGCAGCAAATGTGGTGAATCGATACCTGGAAGGAGGAAGAAGCAGAAGAAACACTCTCACCATGGCTTGGCCAACACGAAGTCCAGACATCAATATTAGTAAGGTGTTATGGAAACTGTGAGGGTGAAACAGTAACCAAACAACTTGGCTGAATTGTGGGGAGTAATACAGAACACTTAGAACAAGATTTCACTATCATATACTGAAAAACATTTAAACAAAGCGTACATACCCTGTCTAAGGCAACTACAAAATACTAATGCAATATAAAACGTTTTCCTTCATCTTTTATAATATTTTTTTATACTAGTGGCAAAATTACCATCCAGTTTTTCATAATTGATACGTCCTATATATTTACAACCTGTAAATTTTCAGTATTGTATATTAAGTAAGAACGTTCACTGATATCGTCGCAATTTAGAGTTTTAAAAAAGCTTGAGGTGGTGGGAAATTATTTATTAAGGTTGACTTAACAAGCATCATCTTTCTGTTATAGTTTCCAAATGACTATTAGTGCTGATCTTGTTCAAGGTAAACCTAATAACTTGAATCTCATGACAAAATTAAAATAACACCATCAATATCGTAATTAATCATATTGGTTGCTATAAGGATTCCCTGTATAGTTTTACATTGGAAATTAGTAATTTTAGCCATTTCTTCTCGGTTATTTACGCTGATAATCCACCTGAAGGATAAGGTTACTACATGGTACATGAGACAAAAAAGCTACCACAGACGACTTAACTATAAGGTTGAGATTTTGTCATTAAACTGGTACCTGTAGATGACCCACAGACGACTTAACTATAAGGTTAAGATTGTGTCATTAAACTGGTACCTGTAGATGACCCACAGACGACTTAACTATAAGGTTGAGATTGTGTCATTAAACTGGTACCTTTAGATGACCCACAGACGACTTAACTATAAGGTTGAGATTTTGTCATTAAACTGGTACCTGTAGATGACCCACAGACGACTTAACTATAAGGTTAAGATTGTGTCATTAAACTGGTACCTTTAGATGACCCACAGACGACTTAACTATAAGGTTAAGATTGTGTCATTAAACTGGTACCTTTAGATGACCCACAGACGACTTAACTGCAAGGTTAAGATTGTGTCATTAAACCGGTACCTTTAGATGACCCACAGACGACTTAACTATAATGTTAAGATTGTGTCATTAAACTGGTACCTTTAGATGACCTCTTATTGTAAAACGCACACGTAGTTTTGTATAACACAGGACTGAGTATATACTTGTTGTTTTGTGTACAACAGGACAAAGGGGTTATCTATGGTTTTGTGTACCACAGGATAGGAGTTATCTGTGGTTTAAATAATGTCACATTCACAATAACAAAATACCTTTACATTCATGGCAGAAGATTAGGTTTACCAGTTCTTTTTTATTTATTCTGTGTGTAAGAACTCTATAGAAAGTGAGGTAAACCTGGCTTTTCGCCGAAACTTAAAATACTACAGTTATCATATTTTGACTCCAGTATTCGTGTGTATATATACACAGTTTTCATGTTTTATATACACGTACACACACACACATAAACACACTTTTCATGTTTTAACTCCCGATGCATAATTCACATTGGTCAAGTCTTCCATCTAAAATTAAGTTTCTTACGGTTGAATGCCCTTCAGAAGATATCTTTGTTCTTGTTGGTGCTATTCTGAAGAGTTTCTGATCTAAGAGATAACAGATCTTTTTTAATGACAGATGAAAGAAACTTATAACCTGGTTGTCTGTTTGTTTTTATCAACAGGGTTCCGATGGATGTTCCTGTCCCTCCTCACCATCTGATGAAAGTTTTAGCTGGTCCGACGATTATACATCTGACGTAAGGTCCACGAGTCAGACATCTATTACAGGGGCGGTTCCCCGAGGGTCTACCAACCAATCAGTCGCTTCCAAACGTGTGAGTAGTACCTCCTTCGGATTACATCACCACTGTCAGCATAAATGCAGTCATTGTCAAGCGACTTCAGGGGTTAACGATGACCCCCCACAAGTTGACTACAAACACTTCAGGCAATCAAGCGATGCAAGTTCGGTTAGTAACCGTATGGACGGTTACAAAACTCCTTTCCCTCCGAGTTCTGTACCAGCCAATAAAGAATCGTTTTTCTTACATCAGCCTACAATGACCTCTAACGACCGAGTGAAAAAACTGTTTGAAAATAATATCGACAATAAGGATCAATCGGTGAGCACAGACACATCAATGTCACAACCTAAGTCTGCTACCAGTATTACAACGAAATTTGGTGAGTGTATACTGTGTATATTTTCTAGCTTTGTTTTCGATTAATTTTCAAGATTAAATCTCGAGGCCTAGACTGTTTTTGAATTCATAATCTGTCACGGAATTAGGTTTGAAGAAAAGTTTACACCCCGTCACTAACCCTAAAGTTTACAACTCGTCACTAACCCTAAAGTTTACACCTCGTCACTAACCCTAAAGTTTACACCTCG
>NW_013674307.1:2045-6199 GCF_000517525.1 Limulus polyphemus | reverse complement strand
AAATTAGGGACGGCTAGCGCAGATAGCCCTCGTGTAGCTTTGCGCGAAATTCAAAAACAAACTTCCACCTTTTACCCTCACTAAGTCAGTTAGTCTTATCATTTTTCATTCAGTGTCTAATTTGATTTTGCCATAACTGAAATTTAACGTTAGTACTAACAACAACAATGATAGTTAATCAGGTTCGTACTTAAGCCTTGTTTCACTGAAAACCCTGACAACATATCCACCCTAAATATAGGAATGTTATTCAGCTTGTAACATGTTTGTTTTTTGTTGTCTAAAATATCGTAAGCACAAGATAAGATTAAAACACACCTTATATTTACGATATTAAATATATCAGTTTGACTGAAGGTAGTCCCCTCGCATGTAAAGCACAAGCTAAGATCAAAACACACCTCATATTTATGATATTGAAGATATCAGTTTGACTGTGGGTAGTCCCCTCGCATGTAAAGCACAAGCTAAGATTAAAACACACCTTATATTTACGATATTGAAGATATCAGTTTGACTGAGGGTAGTCCCCTTGCATGTAAAGTACATGACAAGATTAAAACACACCTTATATTTACGATATTAAATATATCAGTTTGACTGAAGGTAGTCCCCTCGCATGTAAAGCACAAGATAAGATTAAAACACATCTTATATTTATGATATTGAAGATATTAGTTTGACTGAGGGTAGTCCCCTTGCATGTAGTTTTATCTTGTCGTAAAAGCCAGGAATTTCAGTTTATCCAAAAAAAGTTGAGATTTCCTTTTCATCCTTCCTTATTTCAGAGTTTTAAGTTTTATTATTTGGCAGTAATACTACTATAGTAACTATAAATTGGTTTGTTATCTTTCTAGCAGTGGAAGCCGAAATCCATCGAAAAACTTCTAGAAGATTCTCCGATCCTATTCCAGATTATGATGACGAAATCAATTACAAAGAACCCGAGAACAATGGTAATATAGGCAAGAGAAGTAAAAAGAGCTCGCTTGTAAATTCTAGGGTTCAATCCCAGCATTCAATGGAAGCCTGTAGCACAAGCACAGACGAGGGAATTGAGCAGGAGGTGGAGGATGGGGGTCCCACGGGGGAAGACATGATGGAATATCCTCCCGAACTTAATGAACTCTGCGATTTGGTGGATTCTTTGGATTTCTCGAGATCGACAAGTACCTCAAGCATTGAGGATACAGATTTGGTAGATGAAAGTAATCAAACCTCGCAAAAGAAGGCTTCGGAGATTACTTCAAAAGAAATTCAAGACTCTATTCCCAAGGGAGTTACAAGCACTAATCTAAAAATTGTTACGGACACTAAAGTTAACGGAGTTCCAAGCACTAATCCAAAAATTGTTACGGACACTAATGCTAAAGGAGTTCCAAGCACTAATCCAAAAATTGTTACGGACACTAATGCTAAAGGAGTTCCAAGCACTAATCCAAAAATTGTTATGGACACTAATATTAAGGATGATTCAAGCACTAACCTAGAAAGTGTTACGGACAATAATGGCAAAGGAGTTACAAACACTAATGTAAAAAGTATTACGGACACCAATGTCAAAAGAGTTCCAAGCACTAATGTAAAAAGTGTTACGGACACTAATATCAAGAAAGCTCCAAGCAACTATAGGAAAGAAAATATAGGCATTACTACTGAGAAAGTTCCAAACACTAAAGTTAAAGAAGTTAATAACGCTGACGTTAAGGAAGCTTTAAAAATTAGTAACAATGTTGCTTCAAACTCTGATATCGAGAATGTTCCAAACACTAAACTTAAAGAAGTTAATAACACTGAGGTTAAGGAAGTTTTAAAAACTAGTAACAAAGTTGCTTCAAAGTCTGATATAAAACAATTTCCAAGCACTAACTCAAAAGAGGCTTTAGGTACCAACATGGGTAATATTTCTGAGACTGAGTCTTCATTACCGCCCAAAGAAACAGTTGGTCAGATAAGAAACATTTTTGAGGAAATTAGCAAACCAAAATTGAACCGTATGAAAAATCTTGAAATCAAACAGGCTGTTGTTGGTACCAAAATGGGTTCTGACATCAAGGTGTGTAACGACAAAAATGCTAAAAATAGTTCTCCAGAAAATACCTCGTCGATGGTGCCTCCTCCACCGCCTCCTCCTCCTCCTTTGACTATTTCCAAAATGACAGAAAGCGACATCTTTTCCACGAAACAACATGAAAATACCAACAACGATTCTACCTCGGTAGGGCAGATGAAACAATTCAAATCTGCCGAAGTGCAGTCGGAAGCCTCAGATATTTCAAATGATATTAAGAAGGTTCTATCCAATAAAATAATGAATGGTGGAGAACCCGAAAAAAATCCTAGTGGTCAAATCTTATCCAAGTCCAAAAGGCACGTGACAAAGGCTTTCAACCCAGTGCAGATAAACTTTCCCGTTGGTTTGGACACCAACCTCAAGCCATCCGAATTCTTAAAGAAAGTTGGTAAAAAACCTCCATCGTCAAATTTAAATGGCAAAAATATTAACCAAAGATTGGATGGAAGTTCACTCAAACTTATCGATGATACTCCCAATTATCGAACAGACAAAACGGAAGATGGTTACGATGAAAAAGGCGAAGCAAAAACTGTGGGAAACTCTGTGGTCTTGAAAAGTCCAGAGGAAGACGTTGTATCAAAGGATCCTTCAATTGGAAGCTCTGGGACCACATCTAATGGTGCAACTGTTTCGTCTGATCAGTTTACCAACAAAACTCCTTTCTCTGTCTCTGACGAACAACTAAGATCTGTTAATTTGAAGAAAACGGAGAAAACAGCCCCCAACGGTAAGAACTTTGTGAAACAGTTTACAATAAGCTCAAAAATAATTGGTAAAATTTTTAATCCTGCCTTTCGACTGTTTTTTTTTTCGTTCACGTATTCGTTTATTAATGTATTGTTATTAAATTGACGACATCTATCGGATAATAACATTGTTTTTGTAGAAATATATTAGGTTCCCTATGAAAATTTTGTTAGGACTTTCATCACAAAATTACAGAGTAAACGTCTTTATATATATTTATTTACGATTTCACAACATATCTTAACCCGGTGGAACAGTGGTAAGTCTATGGACTTACAATTCTAAAATCCGGGATTCGATTCCCTGCGGTGGACACAGCAAATTGTGGTTTTGCTCTAAAACAAGCACAACGTATCACTCCTCATCAACAGACCTGGACAAAGCCAAATCGAAACCCAAACCCAACCCAAAAAATCTTGGCAGTTTAAAATCTTTCTATCTCTATATGGGCTCAAATGATAACCAGGAGCGATCAGAAACCGTAGTTTCTTTTCATTAAACACATCGAAACAACAACAACATATGCGTTATTTCATTCCGATGCCGCTAGAGGGTTACGCCTTCTCGTCGGCCAAGCGACAAAGATAGATATAAATGGAGATTATAAGAAGTGGGTAAAAGAGAAAAGTCAAAAATCGATAGATTTAACACTAGGCTTTATATTGTGGTTGAGTGTCTACTACATGTATGGTGTTTTGTGATTCCTTTTCCTCACACAGTAAACGTATATTTACACACGACTTTAACGAAGATACAGCATTTACGCTACCAATTTCATATTGTGAATTATTTAGTCGACCAGCTGTTTAAAGTAATAAAAAGTAAACGTGGTGATTGTACGAGTTAAAAAAAAAGACTTCTCAAACGCCATACAGAAAGCACGTGACCATTAAAAGGTGATGTTTGTTTGTTGAATTTCGGACAAAGCTACTCGAGAGCTCTCTGCATTAGCCATTCCTAGTTTAGAACTAATAGACTAGAGGGAAGGCAGCTGGTAAACATCACCCACCGCCAACTCTTGAGCTCTGCTCGCCGCGGGTATCGAAACCCGAATTTTAGCGTTTAAGCCTTGAGGCTTTACTGCTGAGCCACCAGGGGGCAACTTTTAAGTTAAAAGTGGGATTGACCGTCACAATACAACGCCCTCACGGCTGAAAGAGTGAGCATGTTCAGTGATCCGATTTGAACCCATTACCCACAGATTGCGATTCCAGCGCCCCCTGAACACCAGACACTGCCCTCAAAATGGACTTATTAGGGTATTATAACAAACATCAGTATAGTAAATTAAATTAGTTCGTATTTAAATTCATAATATACCTAACGGCAT
>NW_013674307.1:0-2024 GCF_000517525.1 Limulus polyphemus | reverse complement strand
TACAATTCTAAAATCCGGGATTCGATTCCCTGCGGTGGACACAGCAATGTGGTTTTGCTCTAAAACAAGCACAACGTATCACTCCTCATCAACAGACCTGGACAAAGCCAAATCGAAACCCAAACCCAACCCAAAAAATCTTGGCAGTTTAAAATCTTTCTATCTCTATATGGGCTCAAATGATAACTAGGAGCGATCAGAAACCGTAGTTTCTTTTCATTAAACACATCGAAACGACAACAACAAATGCGTTATTTCATTCCGATCCCGGGGGGACCGTCGGACCTCTAAAGGGTTACGCCTTCTCGTCGGCCAAGCGACAAAGATAGATATAAATGGAGATTATAAGAGGTGGGTAAAAGAGCAAAGTCAAAAACCGATACATTTAACACTAGGCTTTATATTGTGGTTGAGTGTCTACTACATGTATGGTGTTTTGTAATTCCTTTTCCTCACACAGTAAACGTATATTTACACACGACTTTAACGAAGATACAGCATTTACGCTACCAAGTAAATTATGTAGTCGACCAGCTGTTTAAAGTAATAAAAAAGTAAACGTGATGATTGTACGAGTAAAAAAAAAGACTTCTCAAACGCCATATAGAAAGCACGTGACCATCAAAGGTGATGTTTGTTTGTTGAATTTCGGACAAAGCTACTCGAGAGCTCTCTGCATTAGCCATTCCTAGTTTAGAACTAATAGACTTGAGGGAAGGCAACTGGTAAACATCACCCACCGCCAACTCTTGAGCTTTGTTATTGAGCACAAAGAAAGCTGCACAATGAGCTATCCGTGCTCTGCTCGCCGCGGGTATCGAAACCCGAATTTTAGCGTTTAAGCCTTGAGGCTTTACCGCTGAGCCACCAGAGGGCAACTTTTAAGTTAAAAGTAGGATTGATCGTCACAATACAACGCCCTCACGGCTGAAAGAGTGAGCATGTTCAGTGATCCGATTTGAACCCGTTACCCACAGATTGCGATTCCAGCACCCCCTGAACACCAGACACTGCCCTCAAAATGGACTTATTAGGGTATTATAACAAACATCAGTATGTAAATTAAATGTTCGTATTAAATTCATAATATACCCTAAGGCATTACTACCTTTACACGAAATATGAATTTATTTCTGTTCTAGTAATTTCATGTAAGTTACCTGGTGATGTCAGGTTAACCTGGTGGAACGTCGTGAAATAAAAAAAAACAAGTTAAGTTATTTACAACAGAACCCTTTCTAATATTTAATTAATCTTACTGTAATTATTATGCCAACTAATGTTATTATATTTATTGAGCATTTTCTATATATTTTGTGGCATAACGAAACAATAGAACGCTCACTTCAACACACTTCAATACGCATCATATCACATTGAACTGAAAGGTTTAATATATTTATGAAGTATTGTTTTACGTCTCATTAATAATTGATATTTCACTGATTTTAGCAATTAACCGTTATTCGTAGACTACAACTATTAGGTTCTTTCTCTCCCCTTCCTCCATATGCCCCCCCCCCCCAGTGGCACAGCGGTATTGTCTGCGGACTTACAACGCTACGCTAGAAACCTGGTTTCGATACCCGTGGTGGGCAGATCACGGATATCCCATTGTGTAGCTTTGCGCTTAACTACAAACAAAACAAAACAACCCCCCCCCCCCCACATCTTTACATACAGGCGTATTTAATTCAAGCAAAACTTTAAGCTAACAACAACCTTTGGTTCAGACTGGTAAAAGAAGATCCGATCATTAAATAAATAGAATTAAACAACAACCGCAAGGAGCAAATTACAACTTGAAAATTGTAAAATAGATTTTGTTTTCAGAGATATCTAATAAAGCAGGGCCTAAAAACCGGTAGGGGCATACGATCTGTGTCGTATTTAGTTATCTTTTTCATCCAAAGAAGTAGGGCCTAGAAACCGGTAGGGGCATACGATCTGTGTCGTATTTAGTTATCTTTTTCATCCAAAGAAGTGGGGCCTAGAAACCGGTAGGGGCATACGATCTGTGTCGT
>NW_013674306.1:27782-31526 GCF_000517525.1 Limulus polyphemus | reverse complement strand
AAGCTGTGTATTAAACCAAACCACATCATATTGTTATTTAACTATCTACGTATGTGTACAATATTTCCAAGCTGTGTATTAAACCAAACCACATTACATTGTTATTTAACTATCCAGGTATGTAGATACTTTGTTGCTTTATATATAAAAAATAAAACACCATTCAGAGAATTAAAAGAAAATCTAATTCATAGCGCCCGCACTCTTGAAATGAATGTAACTCTTATCATCTTAATCTCTGAATTCAGTTAAAGCTTTGATTCATTTAAAAAAAAATCGGTAATACGTGAGAATCCTCTCCGATACGAGGAATGGTTTAATTCACCAAGCTACAGATAATCATGTTACTGATTTTATATCATCAGTTTAAGTAAGGTATTCTGATTAGATATACATATAAATCCACGCAGGTTTGTTGCCCGGGATCCAATTATCTCTTACATGATTAAGTTGATTAATAATACATAATATGGAATTATGGATGTTTCAATTTTAAACTATCTATTGCAGACCAGAATTAATAAAAGATAGTACATCATTTCGCTATCTCTCCTAGCTGTATGTCTGTCTGTTTTATTCTATGTCTCCTAGCCGTATGTCTGTTTTACCCTATCTCTCCTAGCTGTATGTCTGTCTGTTTATTCTATGTCTCCTAGCTGTATGTCTGTTTACCCTATCTCTCCTAGATTTATGTCTGTCTGTTTACTCTATCTCTCCTAGCTGTATGTCTGTTTACCCTATCTCTCCTAGCTGTATGTCTGTCTGTTTACTCTATCTCTCCTAGCTGTATGTCTGTCTGTTTATTCTATGTCTCCTAGCTGTATGTCTGTTTTACCCTATCTCTCCTAGCTGTATGTCTGTCTGTTTTACTCTATCTCTCCTAGTTGTATGTCTGTTTTAATCTCTCCTAGCTGTATGTCTGTTTGTTTTACTCTATCTCTCCTAGCTGTATGCCTGTTTTACTCTATTTCTCCTAGCTGTATGATTGTTTTACTCTATCTCTCTCTTAGCTGTATGTCTGTCAGTTTTACCCTATCTCTCCTAGTTGTATGTCTGTTTTAATTTCTCCTAGCTGTATGTCTGTTTTACTCTATCTCTCCTAGCTGTATGTCTGTTTTACTCTATCTCTCTCTTAGCTGTATGTCTGTTTTAGTGTTACCATGTATCTATTAGATTTTGTCTGTTATATAAGCACAATATTCTAGACTGACATGATCAGAGATTTTCTTTCATAAAGTCAGGGCTTAAGAGCATAGCTTATTTCTTCATTGTTTACACAAGATATTTATACGGTCAGAGGTTTTGTTTCGTAAATTCAGGGGCTAAGGTCATTCTTATCGCTAAGTGATACGCTCGTCTTAGCAGGTGGCTGCTAACGTTTTGCACGAGACTCAAGTTTAGCAACACAACTAGGAGTCAAGATACAGGCAGCACTAGATAAGCTGGAAAGCACGTCTGTGTAACTCTCTAAGATAGTATCCATGGCCTGAAAGAATCGAATCGATAGTCATCGGTTTCCAGCGGCCATCTCGCTTAGCTCTCTAGAGAGGGATGGCCGAGAATTTCTTAAGGCGGCAAAATCCTAGAAGAAGCCCGGCGGCAAGAACGTTCTCAATAGCAATCATTCGTCCGTAGACTGCCATTTCTTTCTTCTTCCGCTTGATAACATTTCCAACTGAAGTCAGTTAAGGGCACAACTGGGAGAATGTGCTTTGTTGCTGAAGATATCTGCTCTGTAGAAACCCGTTTCATTCAGTTATCTCTGAATAAACAAAGGTACAGTGGAAATACATCATATGTTACAATTCGAACAATGCATGAATGACGAAAATAACAAACATATAATTTTCAATATTTACATAAGATGAGGATATAAGAAGAAACTACTTCTATCAGAACATAACCTACTTTTAGTATTACTTGTTCTGCACACAAACAACAACAACACAGACGTTAATATTTTCACGAACTTTTCCATCTAATTGCTCTTCACATTCATAGGTATTGAAGCATTGGTAACTGTTTTGTACAGAAAAGAAACTCCTTGGAATGAATGATATATTAGATATTTTAAAGATTACTATAGTTTAACTGTTGTTTAGAAATACAGAATTATTTAAATATTTCAAAGATTACTATAGTTTAACTGTTGTTTAGAAATACAGAATTATTTAAATATTTCAAAGATTACTATAGTTTAATTGTTGTTTAGAAATACAGAATTATTTAAATATTTCAAAGATTACTATAGTTTAATTGTTGTGTAGAAATACAGAATTATTTAAATATTTTAAAGATTACTATAGTTTAATTGTTGTTTAGAAATACAGAATTATTTAAATATTTCAAATATTACTATAGTTTAATTGTTGTTTAGAAATACAGAATTATTTAAATATTTCAAAGATTACTATAGTTTAATTGTTGTTTAGAAATACAGAATTATCTAAATATTTCAAAGATTACTATAGTTTAATTGTTGTTTAGAAATACAGAATTATCTAAATATTTCAAAGATTACTATAGTTTAATTGAGTTTCAACAAATCAAACAGTTTATTTATTAAAACAGTATAACATTTCTATTACATATTCTGTCACTTCTAATCTATTTCTGTGTAATGAATGAGAACTGATCAGTATAAACACTTCTTCTTCAATAATTTTTAGAGTCTGAATTTTGTTTGTTTGTAATTGAGCACAAAGCTAAACAATGGGCACCACGGGTATCGAAACCCGGATTATAGCGTTGTAAGTCCGCAGATATACCGCTGTGCCACTGGGCAGGAAATTAATGTAATTTTGAAAATAAACAAACTTTTATTTCTTTCAAGACTATTTTATCTTAGCTGTATTGGTTTGGATCAAATACATTAATAATTCAACTTCAGAAAATGTACTTTATTAAGTAAATAATTACTGAATTAATCAGAGGAGACCCTTTTAAAACTGCCTCACTAATAAGCAAGTTCAAACACTTAAAGGTAAGGATAAAAAAAACCACAGTTCATACGTCGAGTGGCTCCTGTCATTATAAGATCATCCATAACACAAAGAAGAAAAAACATTAAGTGCACAGCTAAACGTTCTTGACTTACGCGGCTATTTGAAATCAATCATTTTTGACAAAAAGTATGATAGAAATAAAAATAACTGTAATATTAAGAAGATAAAAAAGTTGATTTATTACAGAACTGATTGTTTAACTTTCCATTCCATTAAGGTATTTTTAGCTTTTCGAAAGTAACACTAAATTGAGCAAACAGGAATGATGGTTATTAAACAGAAGTACAGGTTGCCTTTACGAAAGTTAATATTTGTCTTTAATAATAATTTAAGTTTTTAGTCATCTCTGTGGATTCATCTTTTTTATCCAACATTTTAATCTCTGTATCATATACTGGTCCTACTCAAACAGGTAATGCAGTGATTTACGCCCAAAGCAACGAATCATGCCCTCTTGATATCATTTAACATCGGTATAAGGAATAGGGCTGATCACATTATTATTTACCGACCCATTATGAGTTTTCGGTAAGAATAATGTTACGCCCTTTCTAGTGTATCACGACCAAGCTGGCCAAGCATGATCCTTATGTATAAATCGATCTATAATACATTGAACTCCCTTTCTAGTGTATCACGACCAAGCTGGCCAAGCATGATCCTTATGTATAAATCGATCTATAATACATTGAACTCCCTTTCTAGTGTATCACGACCAAGCTGGCCAAGCATGATCCTT
>NW_013674306.1:21368-27114 GCF_000517525.1 Limulus polyphemus | reverse complement strand
ATAATCCGGTCTACAATCCACTGTACTTACCAGCACAGACAAGTTAGCATTATAATCCGGTCTACAATCCACTGTACTTACCAGCACAGACAAGTTAGCATTATAATCCGGTCTACAATCCACTGTACTTACCAGCACAGACAAGTTAACATTATAATCCGGTGTATAATCCACTGTACATACCAGCACAGACAAGTTAACATTATAATCCGGTCTATAATCCACTGTACTTACCAGCACAGACAAGTTAACATTATAATCCGGTCTATAATCCACTGTACCCACTAGCAAAAAGCAACTTAACATTTTAATCCGGTCTATAATCCACTGTTCCCATCAATACTGGCAAGTTAACATATTAATCCAGTTTATAATCCATTGTTCCTACCAGCACAGAGAAGTTAACATATTAATTCTGTCTACAATCCGCTGTTCCAATCAGCACTGCCAAGTTAACATACTAATCCGGTTTATAATTCACCATACTTATCAGTATTGGCAAGTTAACATATTAATCCGGTTTATAATCCTTTATACCCATCAGTATTGGCAAGTTAACATAATAATCCGGTTTATAATTCACCATACCCATCAGTATTGGCAAGTTAACATATTAATCCGGTCTATAATCCACTGTTACCATCAGTATTGGCAAGTTAACATATTAATCCGGTTTATAATTCACCATACCCATCAGTACTGGCAAGTTAACATATTAATCCGGTTTATAATTCACTATACCCATCAGTATTGGCAAGTTAACATATTAATCCGGTCTATAATCCACTGTTACCATCAGTATTGGCCAGTTAACATATTAATCCGGTTTATAATCCACTGTTTTCACCAGCACAGGCAAGTCAACATATTAACCTGGTCTATAATCCATTGTTCTCACTAACAAAAAGCAACTTAACATTTTAATCTGGTCTAGAATCTACTGTTTCCATCAACACTGGCAAGTAAGTATATTAATTCCGTTTATAGTCTATTGTTCCACCGGCACAGACAAGTTAACACATTAATCTGGTCTATATTCCACTGTTTTCACCAGCACAGGCAAGTCAACATATCAATACAGTTTATAATCCACTGCTTTCAGTGGACCCTCAAACGCAAGATGATTGAAGATTGTTAATTTAAAAAGTGGAATTGGGATTGTAAAAATACAGAAATAAGATAGCTAAATAGTTAAAATCAAGCTTAAGGTTTGAGACACAAGATAAATAAAAAATGTGAAATTTAAATACTTTCCACTTGGGATAGTAAACAAGGCTGGTAATACTGTAGACATTATTTATTCAAGCTACAAATCCCTATTTTGACTCCTCCAAATGTAATTGTAGGTAACAGCTATAGTTCGACACATCGAAACTGAACTTGATGCTATATTTTAAACTACACCTTAAAGATATTTGTTGTGGGAGACTAGCTGATATGGTTCATGATGATTTACTGACTATTGACTATTCGATCGCATTAGCTCAAGATGTAAAAATTTAAGCGCCAGCTGGAGATTGTCATGGAGAGTTATTTGAGAATACAGTGAGCATTTATGGTCTCTGTATAACTAAAATCTCTATATATAATGCATAGCAATGGGTATATATATATGCCTAGACTGACACAACTCACACTAAGCGAGTATAAAATTTTACCAGTACAAGTTAGTATTTTCATATAAAACATACACATGTAAAACCATTGCTTTAAGTAAATATTCGTGTATTTTAAAGTAATTATTCTAGGAATGTGTGTGTGTAATAAAATTTAATATTATTTGTATTGTTTTATTGGCTGGTAATTCCTGTTTCACCCTCTACTTATACTTCTTAAAGGAATACCAGAGGTTTGTAAAAAACTAACTTCAAGGGGTAATTATAACATCGTTTTCACTAAAATTGTGATTTTTTAGCTTATGAAAAAATATAGAAATAACTTAAAAAGTACCCTAAGCAATGCGCAACGATTCGTTTAGTAATATTTGCCCAAGTTTCATTGTAACATCCGTGCCAGTTTTTTCTGTAGGCTGGAGGGAACAATAATGATAATAAAAAGAAAAAAAGAGCGATCCTTATTATGAACCACTACAGTGGTTTATGACTATCTGATTTTCCTATAGATATGTCTTCTATGATACTATGTGTAACAATAATACTGACATACGTAGCAACAATACAATATTGGTTATTTTATGGTATTGTCTTATACACCCAAATAATGATGATATGAAAGATATACGCCGAGAAAAAATTTGTATTTGTTTCTATTTTGTGAAAACCTCCCCTACAATTTCTGAAATAGAGAGGTATTACAAATAGTCGTTTCTGGTGAACAAAAAATTACGTGAGTTTTCGGTGGAAATGTTAAATAATTGTAATTTTCTCAGAACTAAAAATAATAGAAGTTTACTTCCACTTCTGGATGTGATTTAAAACCCGAAGTCAGTAATTTTTAAGTTGGCCCACGAGTGGGAAATTAAACAAGAAAAATGAACTAAGGTTATTAAACTCTCAATACCGTGTGTTCGCCCGAAAGCTGGTAATAACAATAAACCATTAAACAAAACTCTTACGATGGGGTACTAGTACGTAGAAGGCTATATTACGTTGTTATGTAGAGGGGGAGGGGAGCAGGTTTAATCTTTTCAAGCAACGAAAAGTACCAATTTCCTGCCATTTTCATCCATTAACCTGACCATAATATCTCATGGATAAAAAAAACCTAATCAGTCTGATAGCCTAAGTCATGCCAGAAAACGATAAAGTTCAAAACAGCTAGGCTTAAGATAAGCGGAAGGCAATATCTTTAAACTCGTCTTATTTTTCTCTATATGAAAGAGCTTTTTTTGAAACTAACAGAATGTTTAACGCGGGGAAGTCAATCGAATTACAAAAGTGAATTAAGAAGAGTGTTTCTAAAGTAGTTGTCACAGGTAATAACGTTTGTATTTATCTGTGTAGAATATAGGTTTCTAAAGTAGTTGTCACAGGTAATAACCTTTGTATTTATCTGTGTAGAATTTAGGTTTCTAAAGTAGTTGTCACAGGTAATAACCTTTGTATTTATCTGTGTAGAATATAGGTTTCTAAAGTAGTTGTCACAGGTAATAACGTTTGTATTTATCTGTGTAGAATATAGGTTTTTAAACAGTTGTCACAGGTAATAACCTTTGTATTTATCTGTGTAGAATATAGGTTTCTAAAGTAGTTGTCACAGGTAATAACCTTTGTATTTATCTGTGTAGAATTTAAGTTTCTAAAGTAGTTGTCACAGGTAATAACCTTTGTATTTATCTGTGTAGAATATGGGAACTATATGCCATTTTTCTTCTTACTTTTCTCATCTCACTTTGTGGAACTTATTTCTAGAAATCAGAATCAGAAAAATTAGGTTTAATTATGTATACACACACAGAAGATGAAGAAACTATATTTTTTTTAGAAGATAAACGTTCGTTCTTCAGGATTAATATAAGCCACTAATCCCCATTAAGCGCGTATATTATTTTACCAGTACAAAGCAGCCTTTTCAGGATTAATATAAGTAAAGCAGATTTTATCTTAATATTTTTAAAACTGGGTAAATATGTCTTATCACAACTTTATGTTTGAAGAATAATCATCTTTAGTGCGGTTCAATGATGTTTCCACATCCTTTAATTACAGTATCAATCGGGATAATTATTTCAATAATATCAAACTGAGAAATAAAAGTAACATATTGTTTTATATCAGATTAAGTATGTTTTGTATCACATTTTAGATTAGGTTAAATACACCTCAACATAATATCTTACGTCACATTACACACGTCTTTAAAATAAAATTTTGATGTCAGAGTAGATACATTTTTTTATATCAATTTAAAGATGATGTTGATTATAACTAATTTCAAACACAGATCATTATTGTATAACCTGATTATAACCAATTTCAAACACAGATCATTATTGTGTAACCTGATTATAACTAATTTCAAACACAGATCATTATTGTATAACCTGATTATAACCAATTTCAAACACAGATCATTATTGTGTAACCTGATTATAACCAATTTCAAACACAGATCATTATTATGTAACCTGATTATAACCAATTTCAAACACAGATCGTTATTGTGTAACCTAATTATAACTAATTTCAAACACAGATCGTTATTGTGTAACCTGATTATAACCAATTTCAAATACAGATCATTATTGTGTAACCTGATTATAACTAATTTCAAACACAGATCATTATTATGTAATCAACTTCTTTAAAAGACCTGAAACATAAACCTTAGCAATGCTGGTTTCAGACTACATATACAACGTACAAACAGTATCCCCATGGCAACAGAAACTGCATCACCAGTCTTTCTTGTTCACGAAACTATAAAACAACAATATTATGTACAATAGTGCAACGTTAGCATAAATTAAATATTGCGTCTGCGGCACGTGCTGACAGTAACGTTATGGCGATTACGCTCTAAACGTTATCATGGTTACTTACCGTACGATCACGTTACTAGTCTATTGTCATGGTTACTGGTCTGTTTTTACGGCTACTAGTTTTCTGTGATAATATTGTCATAGTTGCTAGACTAGTATGATCACGTTGTCATGACTACTGGTCTATTGTTATCACGTCGTTATGGTTACTAGTCTATATGATAACTTTTACTTTTCTATATGTCACTATTGAGTAACTATGAACAAACTAATGTCCTATTTTGTGAATGCTGATGAAAGAAAGAATGTTTTTTATGTCGGGTGACGGGTTTCTGACATAAGTCTGTGATTGAAAAGTAGGAATAAAATATATTCGTCTGAGCTGAAAGAACGTTAACAAATTAGTAATTAAAAGAATGTCGAAAACAAGGTATTTGTGCAAGCTCTTAACGACGGGTTGGCCGAGCTTTCCACACACTCGACTGTTATCTTTAAATAGGATTTAAATAAAAGTATCTCTAATTGGTTGGAGCACATTACCCCCCTGTGTAAGCTTCAAAATCAGAATCCTGAAGGACGAGGCAGTAATATTCCAGACAATAATATTTTATTTAGATAAGGAATACACTTGGACTTCTGAGTTATTTGTAGGTAAAGATAACGAGTTCGTGTACGTTACAAGGACAAATATTTCATCCAAACATAATTATATTTTCTGTTTAGAGAGTTTTTCACAGGTTATATGGTATAATTTAGTTCATAAAGTAACCAGCAGGAGACCTTTCTACACAAATTAAAACTGAAATATTTAGTTAGTGCTGCACAAAGATTTTAGATAATGTGTGTACATATATACATAAACTTTCGTAAACTAATTAAAAAGGGCTTGGCATGGTCTAGTCGTTAGGGTAGTCGACTCGTAATCTCTGGTTCGAACCCCTTTACTGAACATGCTCGCTATTTCAGCCGTGGGGGCGTTATAAGGTGACGGTCAATCTCACTGACTAACTGCTTTACAATTAGTCTATCATTTCAAAATTAGGGACAACTAGTGCAGACTTCGGGCATCTTTGGGCGAAATTCAACAAACAAACTAATTAAATGTAGCACGCGTTATTTATTGTTCGTTCGTATTAAACAATATAAAACTGTAGCGCGCGTTACTTGTTGTTCGTTTGGATTTAACGATATAAAACTGTAGCGCGCGTTATTTGTTGTTCGTTCGGATTATACAATGTAAAGCTATAGTGCGCGTTATTTGTTGTTTGTTCGGATTAAACAATATAAAATTGTAGTGCACGTTAT
>NW_013674306.1:17883-20368 GCF_000517525.1 Limulus polyphemus | reverse complement strand
AAACTAACTAGTGTTTTTAATAACCAGACTTGTTTACGTTACAGTTTTACGACGTAAACAAGTCTGGTTTTTAAAAAACTAGTAAAACTGTAACGTAAACAAGTCTGGTTAGTAAAAACACTAGTAAAACTGTCACGTAAACAAGTCTGGCTAGTTTATTCGTTTGGATTAAACAATATATAGCTGTAGTTCGTGATCTTTGTGGCTGTATTATAACAACTGAACAGAGTTATAGTGAAGTCAAAGAAAGTTCAACAATATTCAGAAAATGTCTGAAGTTGTGTTACATAGAAATTTGGAAGAACAATTTTGGGAAGTTGTTAAAAAGATATTCAACGATTTATGGTTTTGGAAACTGTATGAAGTAAGGTATCAATTTGTGAAGTTCACATCAACACTTACCTTATATTCTTTCAAGTATGAAATAAAGTCAAATTTTGTTTCTAATATAGATATTAATTATAAAAAGGAAATCGTGATAACATTTTCATTCAGTTGCTCACTGATATAGAAACATAATTATACCAGAAAGATGATCAGAATTACAATTGTGGATAATGTCGATTGAAATCTGCAGGTACACAAGATCGTTGTTACGTTAATTGTTTCTCGTTACATCAGCAGACGATACGAATCCTGGGAATTTTTATGAGAAAAAAGAACGCGCCATTTTTGTGTGTATATTCAATTTGAAACGTTTATAGACTAAATCCGTAGAACATGCATTAGCAGTTGGAAACGTCGTCTTCAACTTAACAGGCTGATGTAACATGCGCTAGCAGTTCGAAACGTCGTCTTCAACTTAGCAGGCTGATGTAACATGCACTGGTAGTTCGAAACGTCGTCATTAACTTAGCAGGCTGATGTAACATGCACTAGCAGTTCGAAACGTCGTCTTCAACTTAGCAGGCTGATGTAACATGCACTGGTAGTTCGAAACGTCGTCATCAACTTAGCAGGCTGATGTAACATGCACTGGCAGTTCGGAACGCCATGTTCAACTTAACAGGCTGATGTAACATGCACTGGCAGTTCGAAACGTCGTCTTCAACATAACATGCTGATGTGATCCATAAATCTAGCTGAGTCTTTTTTTATTTGAAGTGTTCGTAAACAAGAGATATGCATTAATCATTTAGAATTCAAAGTGCAGTCGTTTCGTTTCTTAGCCTTTGTACGTTTGAGCTGTTATCATAAGACAGAATCTTTACTAGAGAAATGAGATTTAGAAAAGAAAATATGATAAAATCAAATCAGAACGTTCGTATAATACAATTTCTACAGAGTAACTAACGTCTGAAAAACGTCACTACTGCTGTTCTGCTATAACATACTGCTTTAGGCTTAACTCACACACACATAAAAAAAAAACGCGTCAAGAAAAAAAATAATTTCCTTTGGAAACTAAGTGACCCCGCTGGCTCTACAAGGATGTTGGAGTGCCGAAACCATAGCGAGATCGAGATGAAGAAATAGCTTTGGAATTGGAAATGAGAAAATCGTATTCGGTGCACGATTCGAGTGAATCCTCACGGTGAAGTAGCAAGAAGCTTGGAAATAGTCAGCAGCTGAAGTCATGTAAGGATCATGTTTAGACAGGTTGCCAAGAAACGGCACGATTGTGTGTGCAATAAAAGATTTCTAACAATAATTAATTTATCATGTTTTGGAATAGCAACCAATTCTGGTCAAGAAACACAGAATCCGGTTTATATTACTTGTGAACAAGAAACACAGAATCAGGCTAGAATTACTTGTGGACAAGAAACACAGAATACGGCTTAAATTACTTGTGGACAAGAAACACAGAATACGGCTTAAATTACTAGTGGACAAGAAACACAGTATCAGGCTAAAATTACTTGTGGATAAGAAATACAAATTAGGCTTAAATTACTTGTGGACAAGAAACACAGAATCAGGCTTAAATTACTTGTGGACAAGAAACACAGAATACGGCTGCGTTACAGTTTTACTAGTTCTTTTTTACTAACCAGACTTGTTTACGTTACAGTTTTACTAGTTCTTTTATTAACCAGACTTGTTTACGTTACAGTTTTACTAGTTCTTTTATTAACCAGACTTGTTTACGTTACAGTTTTACTAGTTTTGGATTAAACAATATAAGACTGTAACACACGTTATTTAGAATAGTAAATAACGCGTGTTACAGCCTTATATTATTTAATCTAAAAGAACAATAAATAACGTGTGTTACAGCTTTATATTGTTTAATCCAAAAGAATAGTAAATAACGTGTGTTACAGCTTTATATTGTTTAATCTAAAATAACAATAAATAACGTGTGTTACAGCCTTATATTGTTTAATCCAAAAGAATAGTAAATAACGTGTGTTACAGCTTTATATTGTTTAATCTAAAAGAATAGTAAATAACGTGTGTTACAGCTTTATATTGTTTAATCCAAAAGAATAGTAAATAACGTGTGTTACAGCTTTATATTGTTTAATCCAAAAGAATAGTA
>NW_013674306.1:16767-17873 GCF_000517525.1 Limulus polyphemus | reverse complement strand
TTACAGTTTTACTAGGTTTTTTAATAACCAGACTTGTTTACGTTACAGTTTTACTAGTTTTTTAATAACCAGACTTGTTTACGTTACAGTTTTACTAGTTTTTAATAACCAGACTTGTTTACGTTACAGTTTTACTAGTTCTTTTAATAACCAGACTTGTTTACGTTACAGTTTTACTAGTTTTTAATAACCAGACTTGTTTACGTTACAGTTTTACTAGTTTTTTAATAACCAGACTTGTTTACGTTACAGTTTTACTAGTGTTTTAATAACCAAACTTGTTTACGTTACAGTTTTACTAGTGTTTTAATAACCAGACTTGTTTACGTTACAGTTTACCCCTGTTGCTAACCTTTCAAATGGGACCTGGCATGGTCTGGTGGTTATGACACTTGATTCGTGAACTGTGGATTGCAGGATCGAATCCCGTCCTAGAACATGTTTGCCTTTTTAGCCGTGGGAGAGTTATAATGTGACGGTCAGTCGCACTATTTGTAGGTAAAGAATAGTCCGAATGGACGGCTAGCGCAGATAATCCCTCGTGGAATTTAACAAAAAATAAGGAATCAAATAAACACATTTTAAAACTTGTGTAATAAAGTTCGTTCTGATGAGAGAGAAACAAAAGTTAAAGATATTTGTTAAATTCTGTTGCTAGTGCTTAATGTTTCGTTACGTAATGTTATTGTGTGGCTAGTTACTTAACTCACCGCTAGGTTTAATAGTGGTCCGCAGCATGGCGTCAGAAGGAAGTATGATCAACACCATTAACTTTACATAATGATAATTATTTCGTTCATTTACTGTGTAGAATCCTTTCTTTATTATCCATTGTTTGTAGCAATAAGCATTAAGTTAATAATGAAAATATTAACAAACTTGAGTGTACTATTTCTCATTAATGGGGTAATCTAATCTTTCGCCAAAAGTTTTAGTATCATTGTGATCCTAAGTAAGCCACGGTATTTTTAAATGACCACTTCCTTAAAATCCAGGCAGAGTTTGTTTAATTATTGTGTTTTGGCACTTGTGTATAAAGTTAAAATCATAAATAATATTCAACGTTAAAATGGGTACACAATTAAAAAACATTTTATTTAGGCCTG
>NW_013674306.1:8416-15785 GCF_000517525.1 Limulus polyphemus | reverse complement strand
AGGCGTCAACTTTTTGAAGGCCATAGACAGGCCTAAATAAAATGTTTTTAATTGTGTACCAATTTTAACGTTGAATATTATTTATGATTTTAAAGTTTGTTTGTTTTTACTGTTAAGCACAAATTCTATCTTTCCTGTGCCCACCACGGGTATAGAAACCAAGTTTTATCGTTATAAGCCTACAGACTTGCCACTGAGCCGCTGGGGGTGGGGAGTGAAAATAGGGAAAGAAATTAAAGAAATTTTCTCAGACATCAATCGAGGTAAGTTGAGCTGTTCTTATCAAAATGACTTCTTATTCCTGCGATCAGTTTTCATCTGTTGTCAAGGTATCTTTGTTAGACAAGGTTACTTTCGACCGTTGCTACGATACAGTAGAGAAGTCAGTTCTAATGAGAACACAGACAAAGACAGATAAGAGATTATTAGAGAAAGGCTCTAGAGATAAGAAGTGACTATGGTAACGAGCAGCTTGATGTATCTTTTATTTTAAATCGCTTCAATTATAATAATACAATAGAATAATGTGTGAAAAACGCATCATTTTACTAAATCGTTAGAGATCTAATTTCCATCTTTGAAAATATGCCTTGTAAATGTAGCCAGTAGAAGCTAATTAGCAAAACACAACGTGCAAACTGTTTGATGAAGATACATAATGAATGCATAGTGGGTTTTGCTGTCTTTAAACTTCCCGTGAGAACGAGGTCGTTAAATATATATTTTATCATCACGATAATGATAAATACACACATCTCGTAGCTGTTATTACTGGATTCTTAATCAGAAGATTAGTGAAATATTGCGATGAATAATTTCCAGAACAATTGGTGGCTACATAGGTTTAATGTTTCAAGATTTAATGATGAATTAATGGAAACTACTGATCTCTGTTAATCCAATATGCAAGGAACTCTCGCCTTTTGTTGACTCAAGATTCCCAGTAAACCTCTAATAGATTTTTAAGCCTTTTTAGAGCACATCATAGAAAATGGATTTGGTATTCATATGTTGTAAATAAAAAAAAGGTTTCCTGAATTTCTACTTTTTTTGTGACTTATAGAGATCAGAATTAAACAAAATACAGTTTGTTTAGTTAAAACCCTATCTTGTATGGGCAAAAAATGTGAAAACACGATATTTAATTACACTTATAACCATGATTATAGTATATTAAACTCAAGCCTAATTATCCTGGTTCACACTTCAGGGATCAGTACTTTATGTGTGAAAATATATTAAAGGGAAGGCTGAGCTAAACACCAAATTATGCTGGACAAAATTCTCATAAATCTTTGATAAAAAAGTAAATACTTGATAATGAATAATTATCTTTGATTTAAGAAACATTGATTTTACTGTTGAAGTTTCCACTAAAGTCTGACTTAAAAAGATTGTGTATTTGTGTGAAAGGATTCTTAGTTCTAGGTGTGGTTTAAGGAATAATTTTGAGTTCTAGTTGTAGGTTAAAGAAATCCAAGAACGAATATCTGCGAGCTACGTCTAGTTAGCTATTGTGAAAGTTTGCGAAATTTATTTTATTTTAAAAGAACTGCAGTTGGTAGAAACCAATCTATATAAAGTATTAGATTTTTATTAGACAGCGATTCTTCCAAGTCAACATTTATAATCCCAAGCTAAAAAAACAACAACAGCCTATTAAGTTTATTTATTCAAAAATGGTTACTTTTAAATACTTGAGACAAGCAACAGAAGTTTACTTGTTACAATAGACCGAAGCATTTATGTATGTACATATATAGCGATGGAGAGAAAAATAAAGGGTATATCATGGAGAGATAAAGAAAGGGTATGCCATAGAGAGTGAAAGAAAGGGTATGTAATGGAGAGATAAAGAAAGGATATGTTATGGAGAGAAAAAGAAAGGATATGTCATGGAAAGATAAAGATAGGGTATGTCATAGCGAGATAAAGAAGAATATGTAATGGAAAGATAAAGAAAGGGTATGTAATGGAGAGATAAAGAAAGGGTATGTCATGGAGAGATAAAGAAAGGGTATGTCATGGAGAGATAAAGAAAGGGTATGTAATGGAAAGATAAAGAAATGGTATGTCATGGAGAAATAAAGAAAGGGCATGTCATGGAGAGATAAAGAAAGGGTATGTCATAGAGAGATAAAGAAGAATATGTAATGGAAAGATAAAGAAAGGATATGTGATGGAGGGATATAGAAAGGGTATGTCATGGAGAGATAAAGAAAGGGTATGTCATAGAGAGATAAAGAAAGGGTATGTCATAGAGAGATATAGAAAGGGTATGTCATGGAGAGATAAAGAAAGGGTATGTCATAGAGAGAGAAAGAAAGGGTACGTAATTGAAAGAGAAGAAATGATATGCCATAGGAACAGTTGTAAAATTATCAACATACCTAACGTTAGTGACAAAGAAAGGTGTTGCACAAAACATCTGAATGTTTTTTATGCCAAAGGAAACGTACAACGTTTTATAACCTGTATAGGAAACGTACAACGTTGTATAACCTGTATAGGGAACGTACAACGTTGTATAACCTGTATAGGAAATGTACAACGTTGTATAACCTGTATAGGAAACGTACAACATTGTATAACCTGTATAGGAAATGTACAACGTTGTATAACCTGTATAGGAAACGTACAACGCTGTATAACCTATATAGGAAAATAAAACATATGACATCTTTTTCTTGTCCTAAGCTGGGTGACTGTTCCAAACCACAGCCATGATACAAAAGTTATGGCATCTTTTTCTTGTTCTAAGCAATTAACCAGTCTTCCTTAACGAATATCTGTAGTTTGTTCAGCAATTCAGTTCCTTTCAGAATAACGATTGTTACACACAAAGCTACACAAGACTTATGTGTGTCAGTCGTGCCTAATTTTGAATTCATAGATTAGGGTAAAGTAAATAACATCCACCGTTAATTATTGGACTACTAAAAACAAAAATTGGGATTTGACCTTCACTCTTATAACACACCCTCTGTGCGGGGAGAGGACGCAACCCTCTGGTCATTCAAAACATCAAGCTATTCCTTGTCCTTGAGATTAAAAAAAAATCAAAGACAACGTTTTCTCTACCCGCCTACCATGTGACTTTCAGTTTCTATCTTTGATCATTCTGTCTTGAAGAACATGTTTTATACAGGTTATACAACGTTGTACGTTTCTAATACAGGTTATGCAACGTTGTACAATCATGGCTGTGGTTTGGAACAGTCACCCAGCTTAGAACAAGAAAAATATGTCATACGTTTTGTATCATGGCTGTGGTTTGGAACAGTCACCCAGCTTAGAACAAGAAAAATATGTCATACGTTTTTTATCATGGCTGTGGTTTGGAACAGTCACCCAGATGTTAGCTATAAACGATGTTTTTAAGACGAGAATACTAAGTATATCGAGACCTGTTTGTGTCCTTCATCTACCTCGTCAACATGTTATTGATAGTTTTGGTATTTTATTTCACGTTTTCAATCAAAGCTAGGTCAATGGTTTTGAATAGTACCCACCGCCAACTCGTGAACTATTCTAGTGTGACTGAATGATAGGATTTGACTGTCACTTTTATACGGAGGAATCGACACGTTACATAACGAAATAAGAGCCTCACCACGTCGTTACAGTCCATGTCGCCATGTCCGGCTAATGTAATCCTGACCACCGTGCATCTTGATAATAGCACTGTAGCGTTGTTTCCATTAAAAAATCCGTAGGCGACTTGAACGGTATGTTTTCTATGCAATATTTAGCTGGAGTATCCATTTCATTTCTTACTTTCTTGACGTATGTGATGATTGAAAAGGAGGTATGACTGGAAGCTTTATTATGTTGAACTAATACTCTGTTGGGCTTGACGGTATTACTGAATCCTCTATATTGCGAACCCACGGTCCAAAAGTACGGAGCGTTGTTTTATTGCGACTGAAGGACACAAACCAGGAACCATTAGATTCTAGTCCAAGTACGCCAATCACTTGGCAATGGTAGTAACAAGTAAGAGTTGACTTATTTATTTATTTACTTGTAGTTGGTGAGAATGAAACCATTTGTAAGTTCCTTCTTCATTTTGAAGAACAATTCATCGCACGTGGAATAGAGATGGAACGAGGACATGTGGGGATCAAACTATTTCTGTCACTTGTAGCAAGTTAATGCAATTATTTCAGGTTGTTAATAAAGTTGCTATTAGATTCTCTTCGCTGGTTGTCAATAGTTACCATTCTCTACACCGGTTGTTAATAATTACCATACTCTCCACCAGCTGTTAATAATTACCATACACTTCACCGGTTGTTAATAATTACCATTCTCTCCACCGGCTGTTAATAATTACCATACACTTCACCAGTTGTTAATAATTACCATTCTCTACACCGGCTGTTAATAATTACCATACACTTCACCGGTTGTTAATAATTACCATTCTCTCCACCGGCTGTTAATAATTACCATACACTTCACCGGTTGTTAATAATTACCATTCTCTCCACCGGCTGTTAATAATTACCATACTCTACACCGGTTGTTAATAATTACCATACTCTCCACCGGCTGTTAATAATTACCATACACTTCACCGGTTGTTATTAATTATCATTCTCTCCACCGGCTGTTAATAATTACCATACTCTACACCGGTTGTTAATAATTACCATACTCTCCACCGGCTGTTAATAATTACCATTCTCTACACCGGTTGTTAATAATTACCCTTCTCTACACCGGTTGTTAATAATTACCATACTCTACACTGGTTGTTAATAATTACCATTCTCTCCACCGGTTGTCAGTAGTTATCATTCTCTTCACCGGTTGTCAGTAGTTACCGTTCTCTTCATGTAGAGCTGCGTTTCTTAGTTACCCGATGCTTTACTTAAGTTTGTTGTTTTCCTTATACTCTCTTCCTCCAGACCATGCGGCTATGTCGCGAAAGAATTAATCTGATATTAAATATCAGTAACTGATTGAGAAAAAGGGTGAAAGAATCAGTAATATGATCACTGAGAGTTTATTAAGGCTGATGAAATTCAGGATTGAAAGATATGATCCTTGTATTATCTAACCAGTAGGTTCGTGTACCAATCCTACATACAACCAGGATTTGTGGATTAGAGATTTATTTAATAAAGTCAGTGGAATATTAAACATCAATAGATAAAGAGCATGTGGAACACACACGCACAGACACATGAAGTAAGAATGAAAAGCAAAACAGGTCGTTATCATTAACGAGGTATGTTGAGCAGGTATGAAAAGCAAAACAGGTCGTTATCGTTAACACTGTATGTTGAGTAGGTATGAAAAGCAAAACAGGTCATTATATTTAATACTGTATGTTGTGTAGGTATGAAAAGCAAAACAGGTCGTTATTGTCAATGCGCTATGTTTATTAAAGTAGAAAAGTGAAACCAAACAGATTATTATTTATTATTATTATTGTATTATTTATATTGAATTTAGAAATATTTTGCCTTTTACTAATCGTACAATGAAACATAGAAGACACGTTTTACCGTAAATCTGAAATCTAGTTGAACATGGGTTACTCCTCATATTTTCCCAGTGCTAAGCCTAAAAACATAGCACAATGTATTTTCATTTATATTTTATGAGATTCGTTTAATTTTTGTTTGTGTATCTTTATAAATGTTTGTTCTGACTTTTATACCAGTCTCTAGTGGTAGAAAAAAAGTAGGCTTCATATTTGATCGAGTAACCAAATGAACAAATGATAGAAAATAAATATTATGTTGTAGAAAGAAAATCTAAAATACTAAACCGTTTCCCTAATAAAATATATATGTCTTACACCAGGTGCTCAAAATGGCCGTCATTATTCTTAGCTAGTCAAATATTCAAACATAAAGCTAATGTCTTGTTAACGTCCTTCGCTTGGAAAAAATCTGCCGTTTTGAAATCCCAGCTGTTAAAGTTTACTCAAATATTCTCTCCTTCAACGTATACATTATAACTAAACACTTCTTAGATTTTCTGTCAGTAATCCAACTGGTTTCCCTGAAGAAAAAAAAACACACGAAAAACAGACAAATTACTACATTACTTCGGTTACTTCACAACCAACTGGAAAATGAGATAAATCAGAAGACGATCTTCTGTTCTTAGAATAACAACTCAGAGATGAGTTTATAACTGAAATAAATCTACGTAACCCCAAAAATGTCAACAACTTTAAAATTTGTTATAAGTTCAGTTAGAAACAACACCAGGAAATCCCGATGTTCTTAATGCTAATTGCTCCCAATGGCTCAGCGGTGAGTATGACGGATTATGTTACTAAAAATAGGGTTTCGATACCCGTGGTGGGCAAAGCACGGGTAGTCCATTGCATAACTTCGTGGTTAACAACAAACAAAAAAATAATATTAATTATTCCCGTGAATTAGTTTCCACGATCACAATATTGAAAACTCTAGCGTATTTAAATCCGTACTATGATCCCTTACGATTCTACAGTTAGTCTATCATCGGAGATCGATCTCCGAACGCGAGAGTTCCACAGATATGTAGGAGTACACACGGTTTTGCAACCAACAGTTACATATCTTGTTTTTCTGTATGTATAACATCTGCTGCCAATGCAGACAAAAGCGTTATGGGTACGCCCTACTCCTGTTCTTCAGTACGGGAACTGTTATTGGAGAGTATACGTTCAATGGCTGAATACAGCTCCTGTTTAACCCCTTCAAGTTAACCTTCGGACGACAGCTGGTAAAATGTAAAAAAAAAAAAAACAGCAAAAAAGGACTATAAAGCAACTTTTCATCAAGATAAAATTCTGGAACTTTTCTGTCTATTCTTCTTGCTTATAACACAGTTTAAAAGCTAGGTTTCTTATAAGTGAAAATCCCCTTAAGAAGTTGTTCGTTTGTTTGAGGTTAAGCAGAAAGCAACACAATCGGCTACCTTGGGTACTTTTGGCTTAATAGGAAATTCTGGTTCATATATTAATTACCGTTATGGATAAAAAACGGTATAGATATTGTAAAACCGGCAACTTCATAATAATAGTTTGAACATTTTCTTAAACTATACTTTTCATACAATACATTGGAGTTTGATTTTTAAATATTTCGGAGTTACGGGGTCTCAATAGTGAACATTTATTTTTTTACTTATCAGCTCTTATTATTGTTGTGAACCGGAAGTATCAAACAATGGAAGATATATTGGCCAGTGTTATAAAATGTAATTGTTATCTCTCTGAAGTTAAGAAGCTAAATACTTACTTATCAGCTCTTATTATTGTTGTGAACCGGAAGTATCAAACAATGGAAGATATATTGGCCAGTGTTATAAAATGTAATTGTTATCTCTCTGAAGTTAAGAAGCTAAATACTTACTTATC